>NC_080541.1:14466934-14719434 GCF_028640845.1 Ahaetulla prasina
CTCTGTCCTCCCATTCTTCTTTTGCCCTCAATCATTCCTAGCATTAGGCTTTTCTCCAGTGAGTCCTTCCTTCTCTTCCTTCTCTTGGTTTGCTACATCTGGGTTAAATGTTTAAATGGTAAAACATTAGAAGAATGCAGAAGGAATTCTTCCTGTCAACCATTTTGCTCTGAAAATATTCCTCTCTTGTATATTTTGGTTTACAATCTCCTTGTCAAGCATTATTGGCACATTATTCGCATGAGTGAGCAGAAGCCAATGCTATTTCAGTTTCATCACTCTTATTATTCTGGAAGAAGGCCCAGCAATATCCGTAACATCAAATCACTTAAGTTCCTGGTCCATAACTTGGCAGATCATTCCAATCTCTTGATATAAATCAGTTGGAGATTGCCAAACTCATGCATACCTTAGTAGAACTGGAATTAAAACTTTCTCTCTGCCTCTGGGGAGGAGTGTGTATTGTTGAATGGGCAAATGGCTGGAAGATAGAATATTAGAATAGAATAACAGAGTTGGAAGGGACCTTGGAGGTTTTATTTTTTATTTTTATTTATTTATTTGTATTTCGTCAAGCATGTATTTTACGACAGATATAAATGTAAACATAATTATAAATATATGAAAAAGATATGAATTAAAGGGGACATTAAGACAGGGATGGTAGGCATGCTGGTGCGCTTATACATGCCCCTTACAGACCTCTTAGGAATGGGGTGAGGTCTACAGTAGGTTAAAGTTTTGGGGGTTTGGGGAAATAACCACAGAGTCAGGTAGTGCATTCCAGGCACTGACAACTCTGTTACTGAAGTCGTATTTTCTGCAGTCTAGTTTGGATCGGTTTACCATGAGTTTGGATCTATTGTGTGCTCTTGTATTGTTTTGGTTGAAGCTGAAGTATTCATTGGCTGGTAGGACATTGTAGCAGATGATTTTATGTACTATGCTTAGGTCAGACCGAAGACAGCGAAGTTCTAAGTTGTCTAAGCCCAAAATTTGGAGTCTGGTGGCAAAAGGTATTTTGTTGCAAGCAGAGGAGTGGAGGACTCTTCTCATGAAATATCTCTGGACTCGTTCAATTGTATTAATGTCCGATATGCAGTGCGGGTTCCAGACAGATGAGCTGTATTCAAGAATTGGTCTGGCAGAAGTTTTGTATGCCCTAGTTTGCAGTTCAATATTACTAGTCCAACAACCCCCTGCTTAGGTAGGAAACCCTACACAAATTCAGACAACTGGTTATCCAACATCTTCTTAAAAACCTCAACAATTCTTCTTGCTAGCCTGCCACACAATTGAATAACAGAATACCAGAGTTGGAAGGGACCTTAGAAGCCTTCTTGTTGAACCTCCTGCTCAAGCAGGAGATACTATACCAGTAATGGTGAACCTTTTAGGCAATGAGTGCCCAAACTGCATGCAGGCACATGCCCAAACTGAAAGCTGCATGCGCACAAATGAACGTGCACATGCACGGAAATGCATAAAGGTGCACAAACATGCATGGACAAGCGCATGCATAGACAGGTGCAAATGTGTGCATGCATGGACATGCGTGTATGCAAAGCAGAGTCCGGAAGACCAGCTGGCCAGTGGGAGGCGGGCCATCCCAACACCAGCAGAGGGGCAAGAGGTAAGATCTTTTTTTTCATGAGCTTCTTTTTTGTCGTTTGCAGGGAAACAGAAGCTCATGAAAGAAACTCCACGGAGATCTGACCTGGGGCGATAGCGCGTGTGTCAGCAGAGAGGGCTCTGTGTGCCATGTTTGGCACACATGCTGTTGTGTCTTCGGCTCCTGAGCCTGGCCTCTTGGCAGAGAGTGACTCAGAGAGTGAGGGGGAAGAGCCGACAGGGCTTCCCTCTGCAGGACCTTCCTCTCTGGCTCCGCTCCAGGTTCCAGAGGCAGGCCAGGTGGAGGAGATGATGAGGCCTCTTTCTCCCGCATCTTCCCCCTCCCAGGCAACGCCTTAAGATTCAGCTGCTGACAATCAGTCCTGGTTAAATCCCAGGCATTGCAGAAAGGAGAGGCAGGAACAACAAAAGAAGGGGTGGGGCAGGCCTAGAGAGTGCTGAGTCTTGGAGCCACACCCCACAGGGTATAAAAGCAGGAGGTGCTGCTCTATAGCTTCTTGTGATGGACAAAAACTGACTCTTGGAAACTTTGGCTGCAATATTTCGAGTCTTAGAATTTGGCTTCTGGATTTCTGTTTATTTCTGTACTCAGGGTTGCTCCAGCAACAAACTGCAGCTACGCTGGCTTCTGAGGAGATAAGAGAACTTGGCAGGCAATCGCAGGTTCGTTGCCAGAACTGATATCTGTCGTAGGAATAAATTGCTGGCAGATATAGTCAGATCGCGTGTCTTCTTGGTTGTGGTTGGGGGGGGGGACAGAACACATGCCATAGGTTCGCCATCATGGGCATAGTGTCTCTTGTTTGAGCAGGGGTTGGTCTAGAAGACCTCCAAGGTCCCTTCCAGCTCTATTCTGATTCATTCATTTATATCTTCTGCAATGCAATTCACTCGATTTTTCACAAATATTGAGCAAGAAGAAATCTAGCCAAGGGCTCTGGACGAGAGACGGTGGCATATGAAGTGCAGGTGGATTGAACAAAATTATGACCCAAACAAAACATTTTAGTGCAAACTTAAAAACCAAAATCCCAGCTGCGACACAACAGGCTTGACAGATCTGTAAAACTCAGGATCTGAGGGAAGAGATGAAGCTGTGTGCGCTTTCAATGAGAGCTGGGGATGCTATTCAGAATCCAGCATTATATATTCTAATTGATAGTTATAGCTGCCAGAAATAATCAGTAGAACTTATTTGAAACAGAAGTACAATACAGCTCAGCATGATGGAGAAGACTTATTAGCTGGCTTGTGTTATTTATGACATCTTCTGTCCAAGTTGAAAGGTAATTTCAAAGCTGCCATTTTCTCTTCTTACAGTCCTTCATCTTCAAACTATCCAGAACAAAAAATGCTTTCAGGCCAAACGTTCCTTTGGGCAGTTTTTGAAGCAGTGTTGAAATTTGATCCAGTTTACTACTGGATCAAATTTGTTTTTACAACCTATTCTATCTACACAACACAAAACTTCTAAACTTCTGTAGGTAAAGTTGGGTCTAGAAAGGCATTTGTACTGATGAACACAATCAGTTAGGAAGTTTTTATTGCTCCAGATATTAATTGAAAGCAAAGCTGGGTAAAACAGTCCTTCATTTAAGGATTTGTTAAGGCTCTTTGCTTTGTTAATTCCTAAACCAATGTTATTTCCCACACTTTTAATTAAAGAGCTTTGGTTAAAAAAGAATAAAACGAACTTTAGTTTGCAGTCTTTTACAACAGATGACGTGGCACCTAATATAAAAATTAATTTCATGTCTCCTGTCGCAATGTTTTTTAGAAACAAGGCCAATAAAGCTAAGGTCAACTAAACAAGTATGGTTATTTGGTTTTTCCATTTCATTTATTTTTTTAACTTAAGGCAGATGGAATTGAAGGCAGATGGAGCCGAGGCACTGTTATTTGAATTGAACTTCTAAAAATGTTGGGCGCTGAAGACCGTTTGCCTCAAGAAGGTGAGACTCATTGGGGAAAACTGCTATAGGAGATGTGGCAGAACCTGGGGGTGGAGTTAAAAGAGGGATCAGCCTAGAATCCTTACATAGTCACAAGTGGACTTGAATTCTATGGACTTCTAAGCCCAAGCAATTGGTTGACAACATTCCTGTGCATAAGCATGAATAGCAATAAAATAGTTTAACTGGACCTTCATGCCTGACATTTGCTACATGGCACGCAGGCGATAGAGAGGGGAGCATCACTACACAATTTTAGTAAGTGCTGCACAGTTTTTTTTTCTGTGCTGATGGAAATATTTCTTAATGAAGGAGGATTTGATTACAATTATGCATAGCTTGATCAGATTTACAGTGGTAATTTGTTTTAGGTTTTGTTTGTTTGTTTGTTTAGGAAATTTATATGGCTGCCCAAATTACTCTTAGGAACTCTGGGCATCTTACAGAAATAAACCTCCAATGCAGTGGTGGGTTTCAAAATTTTTTACTATTGATTCTGGGGGTGTGGCATGGCTTGGTGGGCATGGCTTGATGGGCGTGGCAGGGGAAGGATACTGTAAAATCTCCATTCCCACCCCACTCCAAGGGAAGGTTACTGCAAAAATCCCCATTTCCTCCCGAACAGCTGGGACTTAGGAGGCAGAGAATAGATGGGGGCGGGGCCAGGAAGAATTTTTACTACCGGTTCTCTGAACTACTCAAAATATCCATTACTGGTTCTCCAGGACTGGTCAGAACCTGCTGAAACTCACCTCTGCTCCAATGCAACAGCCAATAAACTCCCACTGCCCTTGTAATATCAATCAATCAATTACTTGATGGGCTCCATATCACCCTGGGCTCCCCAAGCTCATTGGTAAAACCGTTTCTTCAGGAACTTGTGAAAGAGCATCAAGTGGGGCCCAATCTTATTTTCACAGGGATGATGTTCCACAGGGTGGGAACCACCACAGGGAAGGCTCTTCTCCTTGGTCCCATCCCTAAGCGATGAGAAACGTAACATGCCTTGCCTCCCTGCTTTGGTGGATCAGGTAGATATGACTAGGGAAGGACAGTTCTTAGAATAACCTAGACTTAGATCAGTGATGGGTAACCTTTTCCGGACCAAGTGCCCGGAAGTCCCCCAAATGCAATGCGTCTGTGGCCCCTGCACATGTTCCCCATTCCCTGTTCATGCGCATGCGGCCACTCAGCCCCACCGCATGCAAACCTGCATGCGTACACGTCCCCTGCATGTGCATGCCACCCATGCATGTGCAAACGGCCCCCTCTCACGTACCCACCCTCCCCGCATATGCGCAGCAGAATCCCAAAGACTGGCTGACTGGTGGGAGATGTGCACGCATGTGCAGTGGAACTGAACTGGGGTGACGGCTCATGTGCCATCAGAGAGGGTGCTGCGTGCCACCTCTGGCACACATGCCGTAGGTTCGCCATCACGGCCCTAGGTCCTGTAGGGCTTTAGTGATGACAACCCACACTTTGAATTGGACCCAAATCAGCAGCCAATGCAGCTCCTACAAGAGAGACAATGTGTGAAAACTGAGACTTGACAAAACCATAAGGGCGATCTCGTTGTGAACCAATTGAAGCTTCCAGATACTTTTCACGAGCAGCCCTATTTGAAAAACACTCAGCAATTCCAGTTGGCATAAAGTTGGACATGTTTTATCCAAAACTTGATTTTTCTATATTTAATCTTTCATTGATCTAGTTCAGTGGTAGTCAACCTGGTCCCTACCACCCACTAGTGGGCGTTCCAGCTTTCATGGTGGGTGACAGGGGTTTTGTCCGATACTGAAGCACTTTCCTTTTTTTTTTTTTATTTAATTGACTTTTTAAAAAATTTTCATAGCATTATTTAAAAACATTTTTGTTAGGTTTTCATAAAATTCCCCGTGACAATTTAAATTTCTGCAAATATACTATTTGTATCACCCACACATAAGTTTAGTTCACATTATATAAGTGAAACTAAATGACGCTATAGTGCGACCGCAAACAAAAAAGCCTCATCCCAGAATAGCTCGCGCATCTCCCCTCACACCACCCAGCTGTAACAGACAATCAGAGCAGGTAGCCGGCGCCCCCCTAAAACCCAATCCACGATACATGAGAGGCATGCGCAGACAACGATACACGGCGCATTACTGTGGAACCGGTGGGCAGTTAGAAAATTTTACTACTAACAGAGATACAAAAGTGAGCAGTGATCTATTGATTAATTTGTTCCCCTTAAGGATTGCTCATTCCTCCTCACCATGAATTCATAAGTTCTACTGAGACATCGTCCATGGTTTTGTTTTCTTTTGCGTCAGATTCTTGTTGAAAAAAAAAGTTTCTTTTAGCTATGAAAAACTTTATCCAAAAATGTCTCTAAATTAAATGTAGCCATGCCACAAGCTGCTCTGGAGAGAAGAGAACCATAGGAAAGGAATCAGTAAAGAATTCATCCGGATCATTCAATTCCACTGAAAAGCAAAAAGAGATTCCATTAAATGATGTTTCCAGTGGTATGTTACCTCTGATGTCTCTTTTTACCTTCATCCTGCAAAATATAGGGGAGACTCTGTTACTTCAATAAAGTGTGGTGGACATTGGTGGGCTTCACATAATTTAACAACCGGTTCACCCAGAATTGAAAATGTGAGCATACGCATGCACGAAACTTGCGCACATGCGAGATGCATCAAAAACATGGTGATTGTATAGGATGGGAAAGTGTCGCTTGCGTGCGAGCTTGCACACGTGTGCTGCATCAAAAACACAGCAATTGTATAAGATGGGATAGCTCCGGGGTGGGTGAGCGGGCCCAGCTGCTGGCTGTAACTACTGGTTCACCCAAAACGGTGCGAACCGGCTGAATCCCACCCCTGGGTAGAGTCCTAAGTCCTAGAATTTAACAAGACTTTGAAGGCATTCATGTGTGATTCTATAACTGATGTAGAAAAACTAAAATTATAGCAACCATGACAGATGAATTTGTGGAATCTCTCTGAAGGCCTTCAGTGAGGGAAAACTGACTAGCTCTTTGTTCCATTGTAAAGTGCTCTTTCAAGTAAGATTTCATCAGATCTTCAGGCTAAATCTACTGTCAGGTTCCGGTGTGTAAAGAAAACGCTACACACATAAATGATGGTTTGAATCCTTTACTGGCACGAACTAACATCCATAAAGCAATACAGGAAGATTTTGTTGGAGCTAATGCTTTGTGCTCCCCACCACCTTATAAAGCTTTATCACCCAGGTGACCCTTCACCTGGCTTCTTCCTACTCATTAATCATTATTCCATTAGATACCGCAATTAGGCATTACTCCCGCACGCTTCCAGCCCGTTGGCCACTCCTCCAGATTGGCCAGCATTACAGCCATTTTCCAAACTTCTCTGTAATTCTCAGACTCTCAGACTCTCAACCACCCTCAACAGCTGCTCAGTCAGCAGCTCCCAGCTGCGCTCACTGTCAAGTCCATTCAGAAATGCTTGCTGCCAGTCTGAGTGCCTTAAATGTCTGGAGGAGGCTGCCATGGCGATGACCACATCATCAAGTGGCGCCTGCAGCTGATGAGTGGCAAGGGCGCAAGCCAGGAGAGGGATCTTCACAGTGCTTGGTGGCCAGGAGGTAAGCTGAAGAACCAGGGTGCTATAGGAGCCGCCGCATCACCAGAACCTCTGCATCTACCGGAATGGCAGCCCCGACATGCGGGGGCAGAAATTCCGACTTGGGGTCTGCTTTAGCCTCCTGGTGTGAGGCTTTGGGCAGAGGCTGGAGGGAAGTACTGCTGGTGGCGAAGAGCCAGAGGGCCTTGTTCCAGTGGGACTGCATCATGGCCTGGAACCGGCTGACCATCTCAGCCCACTGAGCCTCCAGGCGCTGGTACCTGGCCTTGCACTCTCACAGGTCTTCCCTCTGCCTGGAAAGCCTATGCTTGTAGTCCTCAATGAGGTGCTTCTGCTGAGCTGCCTCCTCAGTCAGATCCAATTTGTACTGAGCTGTTTTGCCAACTCTTTCTCGTGGTGGCTGCTTAGCTCCAACAACTGCTTCCTGTTGTGGCCCTAAGGAGCCCAGGCGGGCAGGTGAGGAGTAACGAGTAGAGGCTGGCAAGGTGCCCTTCGACATGAGTGACATTGAGTTGGCCATGCCCACTCAGTCACATGACCATCTTGCCACACCCACCCAGTCGGTCATTAGGCAGATCATATTAGTAGTCCGCAGGATTTAAAATTATGAATTTAGTGGTCCCTGAGATCCGAAAGGTTGGGGACCCCGATCTATGGGACAATCCCTTGGATATTATGTTCCACTGCCTTTTAAAAACAAAACATAGTGTGAAACCTGAGCCACTTCTAGGCATGGTTTCCTTAATGCACAATTAGAATGACTTCTCCAACTTTAAAGATATAATGGCAGAACATTTTTGAAAAAATAGGGTTGTTCCATTAAAGCATGGGACACATTGGCCACTGCAGAAAGAACAATCCCAGAAGAAAAGTCTCAGGTAGTTATTAGGGATTAAGAGCATTCAGGACTGCATCCTTTCATATTACCTATACTGAGAGAAGGGAATATTTGTAGCTCGGGGTTGAACTGTGGGGCCCTTGGTGCTCCCTGAGCTTGGTGGTTTTCTTGCAGACGTTTCTTTACCAAACTAGGTATCAACATTAGCACTTTTACCTAGTTTGGTAATGGAATGTCTACAAGAAAACATTCAAGTGTTAGGCCTGGAAGCCTTATTAACTTGGTGCCTTCAGGAACCAGGCCTGCCACAATCCTACCGTGGGAAGTTGGGAGGGGAGATTGCATGAGGGAAGTAGAATTAGCCATAGCAAAACTTTGCAGAGAAGTTCAAGGCCATGGTGCCCGACAGCTGTGCTGAAAAGAACATGGAGGCCATCTTCTGTATGTGAAGGAACTGATTGGAGCAGTGGTGGACATGTGGGAGAAGTGGGCAAGGTCTTGAACTTTCTTTTGGGTGAGGAAAATCTGGAAGCTCTCAGATTTGGCTTTTCCCAGATGTGCCAATATGACAACTCTAATAAAAGTTAGCTTGGAGGAATTGCAAGCCTCAGAGTTTGATTTCGTTTGGGGGTGTTACTTGGAACCCTGACACCAAGCTCAGGGAGCATCAAGGATCCCATATATTATCTATAGCAGAGGTGGGCGTCACATAATGTAACAACCAGTCAGTGGTGGGATTCAAGTAATTTAATAACTGGTTCTCTGCCCTAATTATTTCTTCCAACAACCAGTTTGCCAAACTGTTCAGAAAGTTAACAACTGGTTCTCCTGAAGTGGTGCGAACTAGCTGAATCCCACCACTGCAACCAGTTCGCCCAGCATCGAAAATGTGAGCGTGCATGTGTGCAGCTTCAAAAACACGGGGAAATAGGATGGGATAGTGCTGGGGCTAGTTGGAACTACCAATTCTCCCAAACCGGTCTGAACCAGCAGCAGACCACCTCTGATCAATATCATAACAGCATGTTCCAGAATGATGAATTTATCTCTCCATGGGAATAGTAGCGGAGGATTAAATTAGTTTTCTTCCAAATTGTTGCCAGCTGTAAATCCATTTTCTTACTTTGGAGATTTTTTTTTTTAAAAGTCTCATCAGAAGTTGTTGCTGAGACTGAAGAAATGGCAGTTCCCAAATTACAGTCTCTAAAAATAGAAGTGAAGCTCAAAAGGAATTAAATGCACTCAGACAAGTTTAATTAATCATTGCGCATCCACCAAAAATGTAATTCATCATATTCTTCTGTGGCATAAGAGATGCTATGGTACCAACCTCAGATCAACTAGGGGATGAGCTACTATAGATTTGTGCTGAAATTTCTATCTGATAATCAGTGGTTTAAAAAAAATAACTTACTCCGTGCTGTTTCTGAAGTCTATCTATGTGTCTGTATGCACATAGCCAGATAGATATATAACCAGAATTATATATTTGACGCAAACTTTGCAAATGTTATCAGACAGGTGATCATAGACCTCCCGAGTATCTTTAGAAGTTTGGGCTTGTTACTACAATAGCCAATTTTGTAACGATAGTTCAGCTATTGCTAATTTTATTATCTATTGTCTATTAAATAACTGCCAGGTAAGTAAAGTAAAAGTAAAGTCTAGTAAATGTACTATCTAGAATGATAGCATTGGGCTACCTTCATTTGAGCCTGGAAGCTAAGCAGAGTGATTATGTCGTGTCCCATTCCCACTCCGACGACCGGGTCTAGGAAGTCTGTATCAAGCATGGCAATGAAGCCTCTGCAGTTTGTCAAATTCCTTCGAGGTCTCTTAGGGCAGGCAGGAGTCCAAGTTGTGACTTTTTTTTTATTTCATTTTGTCACAACAGTATACACAAACATTGTCATAAGCAATAGCAGCAAACTAGATGAGACTTTGCTTGACTCAAGGTTGGAATGCCAAAAGCAGGTCCTTTATATAGGCTGTGGGGTGTGGCTCCATGACTCAGCATTTATCCAGGCCTGCCCCTCGCTTCCTTCTGCTGGCGTCGCCTCTCAGATCTCCAGAAGCGAGGATCCTCCCACTTTGAAATCTCTTCAGCTGGATCTGCTATCAGTAATTCCAGCACGTGGCTGGCTTCCTGCTCACATACTGTAGGAGTGAGGTTTATCAGGTTTGTTTGTTCATTCCTGGAATCCTCTCCGGGCATGGGGCCAGGGCCGGGGCTGGAGGCATGACAGGCCGTTCATCTTCATTATCAGACTTGGAGTCTGATAACAGGCCCGGGTGTAAATGGGAGGGGCCTGGCTGAGGAGAGGAGGGAGGACGAGGCACAACAGATTAGTTTCTATCCATTGCTTTTTGTCTTCAGGTGCTTTGAAGAATAGGTTGACCCCCCCGCTTCCTTGTGGCAGCCCCTCAAATATTGGAAGACTGTTATCCTATCAACCCGAGTCCTTCTTTTCATTAAACGAGACGTATCCAATGTCTACCATAGTTCTTAGTCCCCTAGTCCTCTTTGTTGCTCTTCTCTGCATTAGAACTAGCACTGCAGCAGCATTGAAGTGAAATCCATCTAATAGTCTACTCAGCTCATGGATGTGGAAGCTGTCATAACTTGGGCTGATCTCGATCCTTTTTGAATGAATGAATGAATGAATGAATGAATGAATCCCATTAGTGTCAGCATTCCAAGTAATGCACCCATTGAAAGCAGAACTCCGAGGCAGGTAGATTCCTCAAAGAACGATTTATAGGATACATCATGTTGGTACAACTGATAAAAACCGACTCTGAACGTTCCCAGGGTTTTCACCTAATTAGAAAGTGAAAGTTCCCCCTTCCACGCAAGTCATCGGTCACATTGTCCAACAGTGGTGCTGGCAGGTTGCTTGGTTACTTCACTCCTCCTCTTCTCAGCCACCTGTTGGAATGACCTTGGTTCCCACAGCAAAAATTTTTATTCTGACGGCAAAGCCGAGCTATCTAAATTTCCCCCACTTCCTTTCTCCCCCTCCACTTTGTGGCAACCATGAAGCCTCAAAGATGGCCTCAGCTAGGATCGCTTCAGGATGGGCAATTAGAGCAGTAGGGTCATCATAGGAGCTGATTTGTCTTGCATGGATGTTGAAGTTAATCTTCTAGATCAGGGTGGGCAAATTAATTTTCCTATGGTGACACATGAGAAACTGAGACTGTGGTAGAGGGGAAGTGGTGGCGGCGCAATGGTTAGAATGCAGTATTGCAGGCTAACGCTGCTCACTGCCAGGAGTTCGATCCTAACTGACTCAAGGTTGACTCAGCCTTACATCCTTCCGAGGTCAGTAAAATAAGGTCCCAGGTTCCTGGGGACAGTATGCTGAGTCTGTAAACTGCTTAGAGAAGGCAGTAAAGCACTGTGAAGCGGTATGTAAATCTAAGTGCTATTGTTATTGCCATTGAAAATTAGGTAGAACAAAAACAGTAAATTCAAATTTCATGTTGCAAGGAAAATCAGATGGAAGATGGTACAGACCCAGGGGTGAAATTCAGCAGGTTCTAACAAGTTCTGGAGAACCGGTAACGAAAATTTTGATTAGTTTGGCGAACTGGTAAATACCACCTCTGGCTGGTCCCAGAGTGCGGTGGGAATGGAGATTTTGCAGTATCCTTCCCCCAGGAATGCAGAGGGAATGGGGATTTTGCAGTATCCTTCTCCCAGGAGTGGGGAGGGAATAGGGATTTTGCAGTATCCTTCCCCTGCCATGCCCACCAAGCCACGCCCAAAGAACCAGTAGTAAAAAAAATGAATTACACCACTGTGCAGACCTGTCTGTTTTCTTGTTTTGGCTGATAAACCTGCAGGACTGGACTAGGGTTTTAAATTTTTAATGACTAAATTTTAGCAATAAATAAATAAATAAATAAATAAATAAATAAATAAATAAAAGAACCGCATTCTCATCCCGGGAAACAGTTCATCAACCCCGGTAGCACATCTCCAGTAAAGGGGAGCATTTCAAACGTTCACAGAAGGTAGAATAAAGGCAGATTTATAACAAAGGGGCTAATTTAATAGAGAGGAGAGGAGAACTAATACAACTGGAGAAACAACGGCCTGACTGATTGATGAGCCCATTTATAACCCCAACATTGAATTACGTCTCTCGGGAACTGATCAACCATCTCCTGTATCATCTATTTTATGATATTGGAAAGGGATTTACAAGTTCTACTTTGTTTTTCTTCCTCGGCCTGCTAAGGTGTGAATGGATGAGCATCACGGCTAACCTTTAAAAATCAACCTTTTTCATCTTTTCGTCCATGTGCTGTGATAAAACAAGCTTGAAACGTGCAGGATTATTATTATTATTATTACTATTACTACTACTACTACTACTACTACTACTACTACTACTACTACTACTTTGGAGTGATTGAAAATGCAGATTATAGAAGAATGAATGCAGGTTTACTGATCCAAACTTTTATGTGTTCTGTATATGAATAGACAATTCCAAATCAATTAGGTTATTGATGAATGCATCTTTAATTGCAATGATATTGAAAAATGGTGTTCCTCTCCATGAACACCAATTATCAGTCAGGAGGCATGATGAAAACTCCTTAAATTCATAACACATGGACAGATTTCACCATAGTTTCTGTTGTGACCTAGGCCCAAGACGCAATCGGTCCTAAACAAACATATTTTATTACAACATCTCAGAATTACTTCATTCTCAGCTTAGTCTAAATTAAGTCCAGAACAAATCCTTCAGAAAAAGTCCTTTGGCCTTATCACAGACCTTTGTCCTCTTTGGCACCCTGCCAAAGGCTTTTCTTGGCAAAGCCCCACAAACTTCAGAAACAAGAGAGGACGGCCAGAAACAAATGTAGCAACGTTGCTTTCCTACAAAGAGCCCAAGAGCTGTTGCTGCTCTTTTAAGCCTTATGGGAGGGGCCAATCATCTCCTAGCCTTACTCCGGAGTCGTCCTTTTTGCTTTAGCTGCTCTTGCCTTCTGGCAGCTCTTTGCATGCATGCACTAGGAACAGGCTCTTCCTGTTCCTCTGCCTCTCTGCTGTCTGCTTCTGGAGGCTCCAGAGTCTGCGCATCGCTCCCAGATGGCCTTGGCCCCATCTCTGCCTCTGACACAGAGCCCTCATCCAGGCCTTCCCCTGACCCCAGGAGTGACACATTGCCCTCCCCAGCCTCCTCACTGTCCAACTCCACTACCAGCTCCACAGGCTGCTGGTGGACCACAACAATATGACACAACTATGTATGTATATATGTATTTTGTCATGTTTATGTAGTGTATATTGGAGGTGGTGACCCTTTGAGAGCTGTATGCAATGAAATTTCATTTTAATGTATGCCAATTAGTGTACATTCAAAGTGACAATAAAGTTATTCTAAGTTCTAAATGTAGTCTTATGTCCCACTGATCATGATTAGCGAACCAACAGAGGGAAATGTTCTTGAGATGACTTTCCACCAGTCCATAATCTGATGAGGAGGAGGTGTATGCTTACTTTATTATTAACATGAAGTCTTAAATCCTTATTTTATTATACAGCTTCACCCACAACCGAATAAAAAAGTATTTGCATTTCAGTTGGATTTATTTCTCTGAATCATTGGGATCAGTTCACCCAAACTCAATTATCTGCAATCAAATAGTTCTGGCTGCAGACCCGGCTTTAATCCTTATACATTTATTTCACTTAACTTCTATAGAGTATAATTGTATCAATATAAAGTGGACTGTTTATCCTGGCTGAAATTATAGCTGTAAACCTGCTCTAGGTTCATTTTAGACACTGGTCACTTCTAACTTCATTGGCATCATAATTCCCTTTTAAAAAATATCTTAGGACCGTGATGGTGAACCTATGGCACATGTGCCACAGGTGGCACGCAAAGCCATATTGGTGTGGACACGAGCTCAAAAGCAGGCCTTCCAGTCCCATCAGAAGTCAGCAAATGGGCAGTTCTGGAGCAGGGTGGGGAAGGCTGTTTTCACCCTCCCAAGGCTCCTAGAAAGGCTCTGGAGCCTGGGGAGATTGAAGAACGGGCCTACTGGGCCTCACGAGGCGCATAGAATTATGGATGTGGGCACGCACATGCGCAACTCCACCCACTTTTGGCACATGATGACAAAAAGGTTAGCCATCACTGTCTTAGGATCTCTGTTGCTTAGCGTCTTGGTCTGACACTGAACATGAGAGCACATAAAATCTAACGACAAGCATACATCCGCCTTCTCCACCGCCTTCGGCATGACCTGAGTATAACTCATAAAATCATCTATTACAACGTCCTTCCTGTTGAAGACTACTTCCGCTTCAATCGCAATAATATACGAGCACACAATAGATTTAAACTTAATGTGAACCGCTCCAATCTTGACTGTAGAAAATACGACTTCAGTAACAGAGTTGTTAATGCCTGGAATGCACTACCTGACTCTGTGGTCTCTTCCCAAAATCCTCAAAACTTTAACCTAAGACTATCTACTGTTGACCTCACCCCATTCCTAAGAGGTCTGTAAGGGGCATGCATAAGAGCACCAGCGTGCCTACCGTTCCTGTTCTAATGTTCCCTTGATTGTATCCAATTCGTATGGTTATTTCATGCTTATACTTATATATACTGTTGTCTTTGATAAATAAATAAATAAATAAATAGATTAACATATAGAGGTTAGGCTTCTTCAGGTCATTCAGCAGTTCACCCACCATACCTGTAAATACCAACTTGTGAATTAATCCAGAAAAGAAGCATAACTAGGAGTGCTAGCTCTATTTTTATCATATGTCCCAAAGGTGCTTTTTTTCCAGGCGGCAACTGGATTTTCTTGATTTTTCTTTGAAGATGTTTTGCTTCTCCTCCAAGAATCTTCTTCAGCTCTGACAGGATAGTGGGGGAATGGAAGGATTCATACTCCTTGCAGACAGATGGTCATTTGCATCCTTGTTAGAGGGTCGTTGAAGCACTTGGAGGTTTATCTGTGTCCTCAGGCCACCTGAGTAGTGCTCCTGGTTCCTGTTGTCTGCAAGCACATGTACAATAACAATAACAACAACAGAGTTGGAAGGGACTTTGGAGGCCTTCTAGTCCAACCCCCTGCCCAGGCAGGAAACCCTACACCATCTCAGACAGATGGTTATCCAACATTTTCTTAAAAATGTCCAGTGTTGGAGCATTCACAACTTCTGCAGGCAAGTCGTTCCACTTATTAATTGTTCTAACTGTCAGGAAATTTCTCCGTAGTTCTAAGTTGCTTCTTTCCTTCATTTCTGTCATATGTTTTACATCAACGGAATCTTGCAAGGTACATTCCACCCTTCCCCTTTACAATTTAAGAGGCTAGGGAGGGTGGCATGGCCCCATTATTTCTGTGGGCTCAACTATCTCTTATTTGACTGTTGCCTAGTCTGTGGCTGTTCCGTCTGTCTCTCAAACTCATTCTCAGATACCATTATAGTAATTGAGTCTATCCATCTTGCTGTGAAAGTCCAACTTCTACTTCCGAGGGAACTCTACTCTATTTCCTGCATTATTTTGTAGGTATCCCTGGTATCAGAATATCTTTTCCAAGGCATTCACAATTCCTCAACCAATGCCTTTGGTGGCTCAGCAGACTAAGTCTGTCTGTTATTAACACAGCTGCTTGCAATTACTGCAAGTTCAAGTCCCACCAGGCCCAAGGTTGACTCAGCCTTCCATCCTTTATAAGGTAGGTAAAATGAGGACCCAGATTGTTGGGGGCAATAAAGTTGGCTTTGTATATGATATACAAATGGATGAAGACTATTGCTTAACACAATGTAAGCCACCCTGAGTCTTTGGAGAAGGGCGGGATATAAATTAAAAAAAAAAATGCTGCCAAGGCTGCCTCCTTTACAATTAATGGTCAATCATAAAAGACTGAACCTACCCACTACCTTGATATCATTATCAATATTAAAGTTAGCTGCCGAGTTGTCGATGTAATGAAATGTGTACCAGGAAGGGGAGGGAGTTTTGGCAATGCAGAGTTTCCCAGAGGGACACCCAGATTAAGAAAATCTGCAGTCCCAAATTGTATGTGGAAGACCATTTTTTACTTTTAAAAGTAAAAAAAAAAAAAAGTTGACTAGCCCACCCAGTCATATTACCTCAGTGGTGGGATTCAGCCAGTTCGCACCACTTCGGGAGAACCGGTTGTTAACTTTCTGAACAGTTTGGCAAACTGGTTGTTGGAAGAAATCATTATTTATTTATTTATTTATTTATTTATTTATTTATTTATTTATTTATTTATTTATTTAATCATATTTTTATACCGCCCTATCTCCCAAGGGACTCAGGGCGGTTTACAGCCAAGTAAAACATAAATATAAATACAAGTTAAAACCCCAATTTAAAAAACTTATTAAATAAAATAGAATTTTATTGGCCAAGTGTGATTGGACACACAAGGAATTTGTCTTGGTGCATATGCTCTCAGTGTACATAAAAGAAAAGATACGTTCATCAAGGTACAACATTTACAACACAATTGATGATCAATATATCAATATAAATCATAAGGATTGCCAGCAACAAGTTACAGTCATACAGTCATAAGTGGAAAGAGATTGGTGATGGGAACGATGAGAAGATTAATAGTAGTGCAGATTCAGTAAATAGTCTGACAGTGTTGAGGGAATTATTTGTTTAGCAGAGTGATGGCCTTCGGGAAAAACTGTTCTTGTGTCTAGTTGTTCTGGTGTGCAGTGCTCTATAGCGTCGTTTTGAGGGTAGGAGTTGAATACGGCCGAATATTAAAAATACGGCCGAATATTAAAACCACAATAAAATAGTAAAACCCCATTAAAAACCAAATTTAAAATTTAAAATTCTAGTCCAGTCCTGCGCAGATAAATTCTCTTATGGCAGAGAACCGGTTGTTAAATTACTTGAATCCCACCACTGTATTACCTCCCCCATCAAGCCAGGCCCACAGAACCAGTAGTAACAAATTTTACATTTCAGCCCTGGTCTAACCACTGTGCCACCAAGGCGCAGTGCAAAGAGCCCCCCGTTGTAAACAGAATCGAACGATGGATTTGTTCTTATGGTGTTTCGCAGCCGTGTTTTGGGGGCCCATCCTGTAATTTGTTTGCACATTTGTGTCTTTTTATCCAGCGTTATTTCTGTTTCCCTGATACCTGTGGATAATTGGTATTGAATTATTTCAAGCATGCGTCACTTTCTTTTTAATGTGTTAATTGATTTTATTGTTCTGGTGTCAGATGCTTTCTGAGGCCTTTGCAAACCACGGTGAAAGCCATTTCAGACTATACTCTGGGTGAGAAAAAAAAGGATTCCTGGATTGTAATGCATGCTTGGTTTTTCAAACTGGTCCTTTTCCTTTTTTTTTTAATAGTAATTTTTTATTTTATTTTTTAGACACAGACAACGTAAAAAACATCTTTTCTGAACAAAATATCTGCCAGGTACATGTTCACATCCAATTTATTATTTTCCAACCCTCCTTCCGTGCTTTCATCAATATTTTTTCTCTCATTTTTCTTTTCTTGTTTAAAGGTAAAGGTTCCCCTCGCACATATGTGCTAGTCGTTGCCGACTCTAGGGGGCGGTGCTCATCTCCGTTTCAAAGCCGAAGAGCCAGAGCTGTCCGAAGACGTCTCCGTGGTCATGTGGCCGGCATAACTAAACGCCAAAGGCGCACGGAACGCTGTTACCTTCCCACCAAAGGTGGTCCCTATTTTTCTTCTTTGCATTTTTTACATGCTTTCGAAACTGCTAGGTTGGCAGAAGCTGGGACAAGTAACGGGAGCTCACCCCGTTACATGGCAACACTAGGGATTCGAACTGCTGAGCTGCCGACCTTTCGATTGACAAGCTCAACGTCCTAGCCCTGAGTCACCTTTTCTTATTTACAATCCTTTTAAAAGTCTAACCTTACCTTTCACCCCCATCTTTAATCTTTATCTAGTTATATTTATTTTCCACCCTTTTTTTCTTTTCCCATTTATATCCAACCCTTTAATTCCCACTTAATATATATTCTGTTATATCTTCCGCTTAACATCATCATCAATCATATCTTTATATTTCAATAACAGTTTGTAAATTGGATGATGCAAAACTGGTCCTTTTCCTGTCGGCATTCCCAGCTGCAGGACAGGTAGCCCTCGACTTAACCACAGTTCATTTGGTGACTGTTCGAAGTTACAACAATAGTGAAAAAAGTAACTTATGACCATTCTTCACCCTTATGGCCATTGGTCACATGATTTACATTTGGAAGCTTTTTTTTTTTTAATTTGAATTTATATCCCGCCCTTCTCCGAAGACTCAGGGCGGCTTACAACGTGTTAAGCAATAGTCTTCATCCATTTGTATATTATATACAAAGTCAACTTTATTGCCCCCAACAATCTAGGTCCTCATTTTACCTACCTTATAAAGGATGGAAGGCTGAGTCAACCTTGGGCCTGGTGGGACTTGAACTTGCAGTAATTGCAAGCACTGTGTTAATAACAGACAGACTTAGTCCGTTGAGCCACCAGAGGTCCCTAACTAACTTGACAACTAACTCACGTTTATGATGGTTGCAGTATTGTGGGGTCATGCGACCCCCTTGCCATGCCTGGAAGCCATATTACCTTGGTGCCTTCAGGACCCAGGCCTGCCATAATTCTCCCGTGGGAAGTTGAGAGGGGGGATTGCATGAGTGAAGTATAATTAGCCATAACAAAACTTTGCAGAGAAGTTCAAGGTCATGGTGTTCGACAGCAGTGCTGAGAAGAAAGTGGAAGTGGTCTTCTTTATGTGAAGGAACTGATTGGAGCAGTGGTGGACATGTGGGAGAAGTGGGCAAGGTCTTGAATTTTCCTTTGGGTGGGGAAAACTCGGAAGCTTTCAGATTTGGGTTTTCCCAGATGTGCCACTATGACATCTCTAATAAAAGTTAGCTTTGAGGAATTGCAAGCCTCGGAGTTTGATTTCGTTGGGGGTGTTACTTGGAACCCTGACACCCCTTTTGTGACTTTCTGACAAGCAAAGTCAATGGGGAAACCAGATTCACTTAACAACCTTGTTACTTGCCACGGTGGCCCAGTGGTTAGAGTGCAGTACTGCAGGCTACTTCTGCTGACTGCTGGCTGCCTGCAATTTGGCAGTTCAAATCACACCAGGCTCAAGGTTGACTCAGCCTTCCATCCTTCTGAGGTGGGTAAAATGAGGACCCAGATTGTTGGGGGCAATAGGCTGACTCTGTAAACCGCTTAGAGAGGGCTGTAAAAGCACTGTGAAGCGGTATATAAGTGTAACTGCTATTGCTATTGCTACTAATTTAACAATGGCAGTGATTCACTTAACAAATGTGGCAAAACTCAGTTAACAAATGTTTCAACTCATAACAACAACTTGGGGCTCAGCTGTGGTCATAAGTCAAGGACTATCTGTATCTAAGCCAAGGTAGCTGTCCTCACGCAGAGCAAGTGCTTAGAGCAAACCACAGCGGAGTACATTGACTTTGTACATATTTCATTTTTGTAGAGCTATCAAGTATGTGTCAAGTAGTTAGAGAGTCCTTGACACAAATAGCTAACCGTTTTTATTTGTCCTTACCTGATTTGTGCAAAGGAAAATAGAAGAATACAAGTAGAAACAAACAGGCTGAAATCCAAAAATCATACTGTGCTTTGAACAAGTTGTGAACCTTATCAAACCTAACTGCTATTATATGTATGTTTATCAAACGTCGACAGGTTGAGTCCTCAACGTAGGGCCACAAAATTCTGTGGCTAAGCAAGACATCCTTAGCTGCATCCATGTCTGTATCCAGTTTTGGTCCCCATATTGCAAAAAAGATGTAGAGACTCTGGAAAGAGTGCAGAAAAGAGCAACAAAAATTATTAAAACATACGAAGAACGATGGCAGGAATTGAGCTGTGAAAATATTTACCCCTCACATCCTGGACATAAACTGTTTCAACTCCTACCCTCAAAACGACGCTATAGAGCATCGCACACCAGAACAACAAGAACAGTTTTTTCCAGAATACCATCACTCTGCTAAACAAATATATCCCTCAACACTGTCAAACTATTTATTAAGTCTGCACTACTCTTAATCTTCTCATCGTTCCCATCACCCATCTCCTTCCAACTTATGACCGTATGACTGTAACTTTGCTGCTTGTATCCTTATGAGTTATACTCATATTGATTGTTTCCTGATTGCTTATCTGTAGCCGACTCTCATTAAGTGTTGTATTATTAATGTTAAATTTGTACCCTATGACTATCATTAAGTGTTGTTAAGTGTTGTACCTTGATGAAGGTATCTTTTCTTTTATGTACACCGAGAGCTTATGCACCAAGGCAAATTCCTTGTGTGTCCAATCACACTTGGCCAATAAAAAATTCTATTCTATTCTATTCTATTCTATTCTATTCTATTCTATTCTATTCTATTCTATTCTATTCAGTATGTTTAGTGAAAAGAAGGATTAGGGGTGACATAATAGCAGTGTTCCAATATTTGAGGGACTGCCACAAAAAGTGGGGGATCAAGTTATTCTCCAAAGCACCAGAAGGCGAGAAGCAATAGATCAAGGAGAGAACCAACCTAGAACTAAGGAGAAATTTCCTAACAGTGAGGACAATTAACCAGTGGAACAGCTTGCCTTCAGAAGTTGTGGGTGCTCCATCACTAGAGGCTTTTAAAAAGAGAGCCTCAACGTGTAGTCCTCAACGGAACTACATCCACATGGAGGGAAGTATGCAGTGGAGTACCCCAAGGCTCTGTTTTAGGCCCAGTACTCTTCAACATCTTCATCAATGACTTGGACGAGGGGATAGATGGGGAACTCATCAAATTTGCAGATGACACCAAGCTGGCAGGAATAGCCAACACTCCAGAAGATAGGCTCAAGTTACAGAAAGATCTTGACAGACTTGAACATTGGGCGCTATCTAACAAAATGAAATTCAACAGTGAAAAAAGTAAGGTTCTACATTTAGGCCAAAAAAACAAAATGCACCAGTACCGTATATGTGGTACCTTGCTCAATAGTAGTACCTGTGAGAGGGATCTTGGAGTCCTAGTGGATAACCATTTAGATATGAGCCAGCAGTGTGCAGCAGCTGTTAAAAAGCCAACACAGTTCTGGGCTGCATAAACAGAGGATAGAATCAAGATCACGTGAAGTGTTAGTACCACTTTATAATGCCTTGGTAAGGCCACACTTGGAATATTGCATCCAGTTTTGGTCACGATGTAAAAGATGTTGAGACTCTAGAAAGAGTGCAGAGAAGAGCAACAAAGATGATTAGGGGACTGGAGGATAAAACATATGAAGAACGGTTGCAGGAACTGGGTATGTCTAGTTTAACAAAAGAAGGACTAGGGAGACATGATAGCTGTGTTCCAATATCTCAGGGGCTGCCACAAAGAAGAGAGTCAGACTGTTCACCAAAGCACCTGAGGGTAGAACAAGAGGCAATGGGTGGAAACTGATCAAGAAGCAACTTAGAACTAAGGAGAAATTTCCTGACAGTGAGAACAGTTAATAAGTGGAACGACTTGCCTGCAGAAGTTGTGAATGCTCCAACACTGGAAATTTTTAAGAAAATGTTGGATAACCATCTGACTGAGATGGTATAGGGTTTCCTGCCTGGGCAGGGGGTTGGACTAGAAGGCCTCCAAGGTCCCTTCCAACTCTGATGTTATGTTATGTTATGTTATGAGATTGGACAGCCACTTGTCTGGAATGGTACAGGGTCTCCTGCTTGAGCAAGGGGTTGGGCTAGGAGACCTCCAAGGTCCCTTCCAACTCTCTTATTCTGTTATATCTTCCGCTTAACATCATCATCAATCAAATCTTTATATTTCAACAACAATTTGTAAATTGGATGGTGCAAAACTGGTCCTTTTCCTGTCGGCATTCCCAGCTGCAGGACAGGTAGCCCTCGACTTAACCACAGTTCATTTGGTGGCTGTTCGAAGTTACAACAATAGTGAAAAAAGTAACTTATGACCATTCTTCACCCTTATGGCCATTGGTCACATGATTTACATTTGGAAGCTTTTTTTTTTTTTAATTTGAATTTATATCCCGCCCTTCTCCGAAGACTCAGGGCGGCTTACAACGTGTTAAGCAATAGTCTTCATCCATTTGTATATTATATACAAAGTCAACTTTATTGCCCCCAACAATCTGGGTCCTCATTCTCCGAAGACTCAGGGCGGCTTACAACGTGTTAAGCAATAGTCTCCATCCATTTGTATATTATATACAAAGTCAACTTTATTGCCCCCAACAATCTAGGTCCTCATTTTACCTACCTTATAAAGGATGGAAGGCTGAGTCAACTTTGGGCCTGGTGGGACTTGAACTTGCAATAATTGCAAGCACTGTGTTAATAACAGACAGACTTAGTCCGTTGAGCCACCAGAGGTCCCTAACTAACTTGACAACTAACTCATGTTTATGATGGTTGCAGTATTGTGGGGTCATGCGACCCCCTTGCCATGCCTGGAAGCCATATTATCTTGGTGCCTTCAGGACCCAGGCCTGCCATAATTCTCCCGTGGGAAGTTGAGAGGGGGGATTGCATGAGGGAAGTATAATTAGCCATAACAAAACTTTGCAGAGAAGTTCAAGGTCATGGTGTTCGACAGCTGTGCTGAGAAGAAAGTGGAAGTGGTCTTCTTTATGCGAAGGAACTGATTGGAGCAGTGGTGGACATGTGGGCGAAGTGGGCAAGGTCTTGAATTTTCCTTTGGGTGGGGAAAACTCGAAAGCTTTCAGATTTGGGTTTTCCCAGATGTGCCACTATGACATCTCTAATAAAAGTTAGCTTTGAGGAATTGCAAGCCTCGGAGTTTGATTTCGTTGGGGGTGTTACTTGGAACCTTGACACCCCTTTTGTGACCTTTCTTGCCACAGTTGTTAAAATGAATCACTGAAGTTATTAAGTTAGTACTACGGTTGTTAAGTGAATCTGACTTTCCCATTGACTTTGCTTGACAGAAGGTCACAAAGGGGGATCACATGATCCCAGGATGCTGCAGCCGTCATAAATATGAACCAGTTGTCAAGTGTCTGAATTTTGATCACGTGACCATGGGGCTGCTGAAATGGTTCGGAAGCGTGAAAAATGATCATAAGTCACTTTTTTCCCCCCATTGTAACAGTCACTAAATGAACTGTTGTAAATTGAGGCATTTCCTATAAGCTTGCCCATCGCTTATTCAGATTTACTGTCTTAAAGTAATAACGTTCTCTGCGTCTTTAAAGACAATACATTTGGATTTATTTCAACATGTGCTACATCAAAAGTTATACTTGTGACGTCCATATGAAGAGACTCTCTAATGGGCTGGATTGAAGCTAATTCCATACTTACGTTAGAAATTGAATAAATAAATACATATAAATAAAGAAATAATCCCTAAAGTCATTTTTTCCATCTGTAATCTCAACGTACAGCAGGCTCCTTGAAATGAGACTGGAATAAAGCTGCCACGATTTTAACAATTTAAAATAGCTAAACTAATAGAGAACACTTTCAAAATTTGGGGTTAAACCACTTTCCTCTAAATCTTCCCAAACAATGCAACCCCCAAAACTTCATTTGTCTAAAGACCTTACTTTTAAATGCATGATCATTTATGCTCTTTGAATTCCATAGAATGCAGGTAGCTGTTGTGTCTTGCCCCGCTCTCACCGCAGCCGGGGCCTTCTTATCTGCTTCCGAACGCTGAGGAATGTCCTAGTATGCCTCCCGGCCCCAGCCCTGGCTTCATGCCCAGACAGGCTGAGGAGGAGGAAGCACCTCCCGGCCCCAGCCCTAGCTCCATGCCCAGACAGGCTGAGGAGGAGGAAGCACCTCCCGGCCCCAGCCCTGGCTCCATGCCCAGGCAAACGGAGCAACTAGACCCCTCCCCCTCCCCCACAGCATGTGAGCCTGAGGGAGGTCAATTACCAACAGCTGCCGACTGGAGTGACCCTCGCTTCAGAAGAATTGATAGGCGGCAGCGTCAGAAGGAAGGGAGGGGCAGGCCTGGATAAGTGCTGAGTCATGGAGCCACACCCCATGGCCTATATAAAGGATCTGCTTTCTGGCAGTCTCTGAGTCAGGCAAAGTCGAACATATCTTGCTGAAGTCACTTTCTGGTCTCCTGCCTGCCTTGAGACTTTGCTAGGACTTTGGCAGAGCTGCAGAGGCACGCCTGATTTGGATTTCCCTGACCTGGCCATCAGCGGAGGAGTGGGACACGACAGTAGCAAAATTTGAGAGGACAAGACGGTAACAACTAGAAATTCATATTTTCAGCTTGAAGTCAGAAGCCCGTAGCTGCCATGTAAACAAGAACAATGCAATGAATATAGAAATCCATTCCCCATCTTCTTCCAGTTCCGTCATGCATATTTATCAATCCATTTTACCTTCCTTAAGGTGAAAGAGCCCATAATTATGATATAGTTTCTCCTACTAATATTTTATCTCCCGGCTTCTTTTAAATTGTCTTTGCAGAGCTAAAGCAATTCCAGGGAGTCCTACACTGAAAAATCTATATCCCAATTTTAAAAACTGCATTAAAATAGAAAGGCTACTTAAATTGTCATTTTATCTTTTCAACAGTTAGATAGATAGGTAGGTGGAAATGTGTATGCATGTTTATATGTATGTGAAAAAGAGAGAGAGAATGAGAGGGTTAGAACTTTGTTAAATATTTGGAGATACAGAGTTTGAATGTTTGTGAATAAAGAATGTGGAGAGCCAGTCTGGTCTACTGGTTAAGGCACCAGGCACCAGGAGACTGTGAGTTCTAGTTCTGCCTTAGGCATGAAAGCTAACTGGATCACTTTGGGCCAATCACCAGAGACTGTGAATTCTAGTTCTGCCTTAGGCATGAAAGCTGACTATATCACTTTGCGCCAATCACTTTGGGCCCAGCCTACCTCACAAAGATATTATTGTGGGGAAAATAGGAGGAAAAGGAAGGAGCATTTGCTGTATTTGCCACCTTGAGTAAAAACAATAAATGACAGATATATACCAGTGGTGGGTTCTAACTGGTGTTACCACTGGTTTCCTTTGCACACGTGCTTTGCAGTCTAATTATCCTCTGAAGTCTGTGTCTTGCGGAACCAAACCAGACAGTTATAGAGGTGTGGATGACAGACTCAATAATTCCTCTGCAGAACTGGATCAGCAGCTTTTTGGGCAGTTTGAGCTTTCTGAGTTGGCGCAGAAAGAACATTCTTTGTTCTGCTTTTTTGATGACATTTTTGATGTTGAGTGTCCACTTTAGGTCATGAGATATGGTAGAACCTAGAAATTTGAAGGTCTCTACTGTTGATACTGTGTTGTCTAGTATTGTATGTGGTGGTAGTATGGGAGGGTTTCTCCTAAAGTCTACCACCATTTCTACGATTTTGAGTGTGTTCAGTTCCAGATTGTTCTGGTTGCACCACGAGGCTAGTCGTTCAACCTCTTGACTGTATGCAGATTCATCATTGTCTCAAATGAGACCAATAACTGTTGTGTCATCTGTGAACTTCAGTAGTTTAACAGATGGATCATTGGCAGTCATTGGTATACAGAGAGAAAAGAAGTGGGGAGAGCACACAGCCTTGTGGGGGGGGGCTGTGCTAATTGTACAGGTATTTGATGTGATTCTACTTAGCTTCACCTGCTGCTTCCTGTCTGTTAGGTAAAGGTTCTCCTCCCACATATGCGCTAGTTGTTCCCGACTCTAGGGGGCAGTGCTCATCTCCGTTTCAAAGTTGAAGAGCCAGTGCTATCCAAAAATGTCTCTGTGGTCATGTAGCCAGCATGACTAAACACCAGAGCTGCATGGAATGCTGTTACCTTCCCACCAAAGGTGGTCTCTATTTTTTCTACTTGCATTTTGTATGTGCTTTCGAACTGCTAGGTTGGCAGAAGCTGGGACAAGTAACGGGAGCTCATCCCGTTATGAGGCACTAGGGATTCGAACTGCTGAACTGCTGACCTTTCGATCGACCAGCTCAACATCTTAGCCACTGAGCCACCACATCCCTTCAGGTGGGACACTACTGCCTAGCAAAAAGGGGTACGTGTTTTATTACGTATTATAATAAGTGACACGTTACCAAAATTTATATCTACATTTCTTAGCTTTTGTCCTTCTAACTTCCTGTCAAACTATTCACTAATCTGCGCTACTATTAATCTTCTAATCTTCTCATTGTTCCCATCACCCATCTCCTTCCACTTATGACTGTATGACTGTAACTTTGTTGCCTGTATTCTTATGATTTATATTGATATTATTTCCTGATTGCTTATTTGTAAACCATGACTATCATTAAGTGTTGTACCTTATGATTCTTGATGAATGTATTTTTTTTTCTTTATTTACACTGAGAGCATATGCACCAAGACAAATTCCTTGTGTGTCCAATCATACTTGGCCAATAAAAAAAAATCTGTTTTATTTTATTTCTTTTGTTAATTTATCCATCTCGGCACAGTGCAGAATTTTCTTTATCACTTCCTCCTCCAATGGTATATTCTTCTTCCAATTCTGTGCATGAGATATTCTTACGGCTGTTATTATACATAGAATTAAGTACCTTATTTCTTTACTATATTTCCTATGGAGTATTCCCAACAAAAAGGTCTCTGGATTTCAGTCTATAGGTTGATCAGTTATTTCTTCCAACCATTTTCTGATTTTGGTCCAGTATTTTTTTGCCGATGGACAGGTCCACCATAGATGATGTGTGATTCCAAAAGACCTCTAAATTTATTTATTTATTTATTTATTTATTTTGTCACAACATCATACAAAAAGATTATATAGTATATACACATATAAACATATATAGGAAGAAGAAAAGAAAAACAATAGGACAGGAACGGTAGGCACGTTTGTGCGCTTATGCACGCCCCTTATGGTCCTCTTAGGAATGGGGTGAGGTCAATAGTAGAAAGTTTTTGGTTAAAGCTTTTAGGATTATGGGAAGAGACCACAGAGTCAGGTAAAGTATTCCAAGCACTGATGATTCTGTTGCAGAAGTCATATTTTCTGCAATCTAGATTAAAGCGGTTTACATTAAGTTTAAATCTATTGGTTGCCCTTGTATTATTGCAATTAAAGCTGAAGTAGTCTTTGACAGGAAGGACATTACAATAGATGATTCTGTGAGTTAAACTTAGGTCTTGTCGAAGGCGACGGAGTTCCAAGTTTTCCTGATGTTCTTTCAATTCTTCTGGCACCCATATTCCTTTTGAGTCCTTCCAGGAAACAAAATAAAACAAAACACGAGACATTATCATTTTTGCTCAGTGCCGTGTCATTTGCTATCAGTTAAGCATCCAGCAGACTAAATGTCCCTTCAGCCACGTTTTTAAATTAAGGATAATTGCTAAATGTTAATTGTAGCCTTTCTGTTTGAAAGCTCTTACGTTTGTGTAATGGCTGGTAATGTAGTTTACCGGCATTGTATCTCAGGCTGCAAAGACAACGTCATATTGCAACGCAGGATGGAGTGCAAAACACCTCTTTTCTCTCCCATTTCTGAGTTATTTATAAATAATGGCATGTTAACCATTTCTCATTCTGCCTGTCATTTTAAAACCTCCATTGTATAATGCCTGTGTATCAGCCTAGAGCTGACACACTGGAACCAAGGGACAGGGAGGAGGGAATAGAGAGCTGGAGTAGTATAATCAAAACAAAATACTTTCTCTTGGGAACCAAGGACATTCCTGCAGGTGTGCAGAAGGAAGGGACTGATGTCGCCTAGCAACTGGACTGTATCCTGACTGAGCCATGTGACTGGTTGTTTTGGGGAAAGTGACAAACTTTTACTTTTAATTAAGTGAAAACCACAGGAATATTCAGAGTTGGTTTTCACCAGCCTGTGCCAATATGACATAACCGATAAACTTATTCTTTGAGGAACCTATCTGCCTTGGAAGTTTTGTTTGCTATGGGTATGTTACTTGGAACCCTGATACCTTCCCATTCTCTTCTAACACTGTAGTTGTCATGTCCCACTCCTCCGCTGACAGCCGGGTCGTGGAAGTCCGTATCAAGCGTGCCTCTGCAGCTCTGCCAAAATCCTATCAGAGTTCTTAAGGCAGGCAGGAGACCAGGAAGTGACTTCAGCAATCCAAGTTAGACTTTGCCTGACTCAGAGAATGCCAGAAAGCAGATCCTTTATATAGGTCATGGGGTGTGGCTCCATGACTCAGCACTTATCCAGGCCTGCCCCTCCTTTCCTTTTGCTGACGTCGCCTCTCTACACTCCGGAAGCGAGGATCTCTCCAGCCTCCAGCTGTTGGTAATTTATTTTTATTTTTATTTATTTTATTTTGTCACAACAATATATGTAGGTATCATACAAAAGATTATATAGTATATAAACACATATATGAGTAAATATAAGGAGGTATAAGCATATATATAGGAAGAAGAAAAGAAAAAAAACAATAGGACAGGAACGGTAGGCACGTTTGTGCACTTATGCACGCCCCTTATGGTCCTCTTAGGAATGGGGTGAGGTCAATAGTAGAAAGTTTTTGGATAAAACTTTTAATATTATGGGAAGAGACCACAGAGTCAGGTAAAGTATTCCAAGCACTGATGATTCTGTTACAGAAGTCATATTTTCTGCAATCTAGATTCAAGCGGTTGACATTAAGTTTAAATCTATTAGTTGCTCTAGTATTATTGCAATTAAAGCTGAAGTAGTCTTTAACAGGAAGGACATTACAATAGATGATTCTGTGAGTTAAGCTTAGGTCATGTCGAAGGCGATGGAGTTCCAAGTTTTCTAAGCCTAGGATTTCAAGTCTGGTGGGATAGGGTATTTTATTGTTTTTAGAGGAATGGAGAACTCTTCTTGTAAAATATTTCTGGACACGTTCAATTGTATTGATGTCAGAGATGTGGTGAGGGTTCCAAACAGGCGAGCTGTATTCTAGAATTGGTCTAGCAAATGTTTTATATGCTCTGGTTAGTAGTGTGGTGTTTTTGGAAAAGAAGCTACGCAAAATTAGATTTACAACTCTTAGAGCTTTTTTTGCTATGTAGTTGCAGTGGGCTTTGGCACTTAGATCATTTGACATGAAAACTCCAAGGTCTTTAATCTTAGCTCATGACTAGCTTCACATTCTTCAGGCTCACATGCTGTAGGGGAGGGGTTTAGTTGCTCCGTTTGCCTGGGCATGGTGTCAGGACTGGGGGCTGGAGGCACGTCAGGCCCTTCGTCTTGCTCGGCCTGTCCGGGCATGGTGCCAGGGCTGGGGGCTGGAGGCATTCCAGGACATTCTTCCGAACTATCAGCGTCCGGCAGGAGATAAGAGGGGCCCGGCTGCGGCAGGGGGAGCAAGCGAGACACAACAGTAGTGTTCAATGAATCACAGTTTAGTTATAACATAGAGGTGTTTTAAGGCTATGTGCTTTATCTCATCCAAAAGTTGTAGGCGCAGCATTCATAGCCTTTCAGGATTCTGATCAGTTATGTTTTTAATATGAGAGTGAGAATGATTAAGTACCGATGGCGTAATTATCTCACTTTTTTTTATCCTGACCCCACCCTCTTTTTGAAGCGCAGTCCTTGAATTAAAAAAAAATTCAAATTAATTAATTAATTCAATTCAAATGAATTGAGTTAATTCAGTTCAAATGATTTGAAAATATTGAGGCTGAGATGGATCGTGGATCCTGCAATAAAGATCGCTGGGTGTAATAAAATGTTTTTGTAGCATTGTAAATTCTTGAAAACATGGGACCGAGCTAATGCTGGTAGCCGAAGACTTTGCTAAACTCCAGTATTTATTTCATTCAGAGGAGATCTCCCAAACATTATTTCTGTGATTTGGGAACAAAATTCCTAGGGGCCTGCTTCATCATCTCTAACTAGAACTGACTGAAACAAGAATTACAACACCAAGTGATTTTTTTAAAAACCCAGCTCCCTTTTTAATGCATGCAAATGATCCGGCGTTTGCCAGCTTGCATTGATGTCACTTTCAACATTCATCTTTGTGCAAAGAAAACAAATTACATGAAGGCAAACTGAATTAAGGCAGACAATGTGAGAGCCAGGCAAGGAATGTCAAATCAAGCTGAGCCCATTTAAAGTTGTCTAAATGAGTGGGAATCTTCTCCCTAGATGATAAATCGATATGAAATGGGAGGTGGGTGGTATGTGTTGGTAGGGCTGGTAGGGAGTCCTGCCAAAAAAAAAAAAAAAAAAAAAGCCAACACAATCCTAGGCTGCATTAACAGAGGGATAGAATCAAGATCACGTGAAGTGTTTATGCCACTTTGTAATGCTTTGGTAAGGCCACACTTGGTATTTGCCAGTTCTCTGAGGTATTCAAAATTTCTGCTATCGGTTCTCCAGAAGCAAAGCAAAGCTGGCTGAGGAATTCTGGAAGTTGAAGTCCACAAGTCTTAGAGTTGCCAGCTTTGGACACCCCTGAACTAAACCTTTTGCAGAGGAGGAATTTGAGATTGTAATTTAAGATACTGAGTGGGGGGAAAAAGTATGTCAGATCTACGCATCACAAACCCTCAGCTACTGGAACATTGCTATCACGACACTCCTAGTTTTTCTCTTCATTAAACCTGACATACCCAATTCCAGCAAACGTTCTTTATATGTTTTAGCCTCCAGTCCCCTAATCATCCTTGTTGCTCTTCTCTGCACTCTTTCTAGAGTCTCAACATCTTTTGTACATCGTGGCAACCAAAATTGGATGCAATATTCCAAGTGTGGCCTTACCAAGGCATTATAAATGGTGTAGGGTCTCCTGCTTGGGCGGCGGGCGGGGAGGGTTTGGACTAGATGGCCTACAAGGTCCCTTCCAACTCTGTTAATCTGTTAAACGCCCCATCTACCTCTGTATTGACTTTATCAACTTGAAGCTAAAGGCTGAAGCAGATATTTCTGGCATGCTGAGAAGAAACTCGGTTGTGCCTCGAAATCAGACAATAGGGCCTCTGGTGGCTCAACAGGCTAATGCAGCCTGCTTGCAATATTGCAGGTTCAAGTCCCACCAGGCCCAAGGTTGACTCAGCCTTCCATCCTTTATAAGGTAGGTAAAATGAGGACGCAGATTGTTGGGGGCAATAAGTTGACTTTGTATATATTATACAAATGGATGAAGACTATTGCTTGACATAGTGTAAGCCACCCTGAGTCTTCGGAGAAGGGCAGGATATAAATGCAAATAAAAAGAAAATCAAGGCATTTCAATAATTAGATTTTCCCCGGTACGATTTTAGGCTGAAGAATACTTCTCAAACCATTTGATCTTGAAACTGTCAGGAAGAATCCCACTTAGAAAAAGAAGTGCATTCCAGTTGCATGTGAGAATTTAAGCCACTGAATGCAGAATATAATCCATGCTGGATCAGATCAGAAACCTACATCCTACCCATGCAATCTCTACAGGGATAACACTGAAGCCTAAATAGAGAGCTTGTTCTCCAGCAAGTGGCATTAAGAGGCATACACCCTGTGATGTAGAATATAAATATATATCTGCCATGGTAAATCAGCATTATTATTAGGTTTATTCCACCAAAATCACTTTAATCCCTTTGATGATGGCATGCGGGATCACTGTTGAAAAAGTCTGGCTCCTGAAATGAAATGGGTTTTCTTTTTAGAAGTAGTTCATTCCATCTGAAGACATAGCCTTGTGGGGCAACCAAAACAATCTGGAATTGAACACACTCAAAACCGTAGAAATGGTGGTAGACTATAGGAGAAACCCTTCCATACTTCCACCTCTCACAATACATGACAACACAGTATCAACAGTAGAAACCTTCAAATTTCTGGGTTCTATCATATCGCAAGATCTCAAATGGACAGCTAACATCAAAAACATCATTAAAAAAGGACAACAAAGAATGTTCTTTCTGCGCCAACTCAGTAAGCTCAAACTGCCCAAGGAGCTGCTGATCCAGTTCTACAGAGGAATTATTGAGTCTGTCATTTGCACCTCTATAACTGTCTGGTTTGGTTCTGCAACCCAACAAGAAAAACACAGACTTCAGAGGATAATTAGAATTGCAGAAAAAATAATTGCTACCAACCTGAGGACCTGTATACTGCACGAATCGAGAAGAGGGCCGTGAAAATATTTGCAGATCCCTCGCATCGTGGACATAAACTGTTTCAACTCCTACCCTCAAAACGACGCTATAGAGCACTGCACACCAGAACAACTAGACACAAGAACAGTTTTTCCCCGAAGGCCATCATTCTGCTAAACAAATAATTCCCTCAACACTGTCAGACTATTTACTGAATCTGCACTACTATTAATCGTTTCATAGTTCCCATCACCAATCTCTTTCCACTTATGACTGTATGACTATAACTTGTTGCTGGCAATCCTTATGATTTATATTGATATATTGACCATCAATTGTGTTGTAAATGTTGTACCTTGATGAACGTATCTTTTCTTTTATGTACACTGAGAGCATATGCCCCAAGACAAATTCCTTGTGTGTCCAATCACACTTGGCCAATAAAAATTCTATTCTATTCTATTCTAACTGCCTTCAAAAAGAGAAGGAAAAAGTGCGTTGAACATTGCTATATAGATAGCATTCCTCGACTTACAACCACAGGCGAGCTCAAGCTTTCCATTGCTAAGCAAGACAGTTGTTGAGTGAGTTGCACCCCATTTAACAACCTTTTTGCCACAGTTACTAAGCGAATCACTGCAGTTGTTAAGTGAATCATGCGGCTGTTAAGCGAATCTGGCTTCCTCTATTGATTAGCACTGGTAATATTACCTAGTTGTTGTTGTTGTTTTATTTGAATTTATATCCCGCCCTTCTCCGAAGACTCAGGGCGGCTTACACTGTGTTAAGCAATAGTCTTCATCCATTTTTGTATATTATATACAAAGTCAACTTTATTGCCCCCCCAACAATCTGGGTCCTCATTTTACCTACCTTATAAAGGATGGAAGGCTGAGTCAACCTTGGGCCTGGTGGGACTTGAACTTGCAGTAATTGCAAGCAGCTGTGTTAATAACAGACAGACTTAGTCCGTTGAGCCACCAGAGGCCCTTAGTTTGGGTAATGAAATGTCTGCAAGAAAACAACCACAATCAGAGAGCAACAAGGACCTTTCTACTGACTGTGCTCGTGAGAAGATGGCTGGGAAGGTTACACATGGTTATCCCACGACCAGGAACATCTCCTGTCTTTTATCTCAGCTGAATAAGTAACCTATATTATTTTCTCTCTGGTAGGCAAGTCTTTTAGAAGAACAAGTGTTCTTGAACATGTCATTTTTTTTAAAATTTGCATTTATATCCTGCCCTTCTCCGAAGACTCAGGGTGGCTTACACTATGTCAAGCAATAGTCTTCATCCATTTGTATAATATATACAAAGTCAACTTATTGCCCCCAACAATCTGGGTCCTCATTTTACCTACCTTATAAAGGATGGAAGGCTGAGTCAACCTTGGGCCTGGTGGGACTTGAACCTGCAGTAATTGCAAGCAGCTGTGTTAATAACAGACTGTCTTAACAGTCTGAGCCACTCAAGGACTCATTTTGGTTCTCCGAAGGAATAAATAGGATGCAGATGATCGCCAAAGTCAACATATTTTTCCCTCGCCTGGCTTAGATTATCAGTCCCAGTTATTGTCACTGAGTCGAGTTCTTAGTCATGCATTTGTTGGTGCCCACAACTGGTGAGAATCTTTGCAGATGTTGAACTAATTAGAAGCAAGGCAATTAGACACCATGGCTTCAAGTCATTAAAAAGTGTTTATCCTTGATGCAACAACGGAGCAGAGAGTCTGATATATCCATTACTGTACATCTGAACCATAGAATTGCCCTGAAGATGATTTCGAGCTGAATCTTATCATGAATCAGTTGGCCGTAAGAATGAAGTGAGAGCCCTTGAAATCCTTTATTTTAAGCTGCAGTGAGAGACAGAGAGACAGAGAAAGACAGATAGAGGGAGGGAGATACACACAGGGAGAATGTCAAGACTGAAAGAAGCCTTTGCTTCTTTCAAATCTAATGATTTTCAACTTGCCAATGAACCGGGAAGCAGGGAAATGGAATGTGGAAAATGTATGCAGAGTTCATGAGAGCTTGGATCCAGCAAGGTCACCACTGCAGCTGCTTGAGAAAAAGATGGACCTTTCCCATAATAAAAGACCATCTCATAATTGGACAATGGGATCAACTAAGGGTGGAGAGAAGGAGAAAGTATTGTTTAGCAGGGCAAGCATTTGTGTGGGAAACCAGAGCTGGTTTTGTTTCTTCAGTACCAACATGGTGTATCCAATAAAGTATTACTTTTGCGAATGCAATTCTCCCAAGAGTGTTTCCTTGTGTTGGGTTTGCTAATTGGACAGGAAAGATAGAGATAGAGATAGACCGTAGACATAGAGATGATAGAGATAGAGAAATAGAGAGATAGCTAGAGAGAGGGGGGGAGGGAGAGAGAGAGAGAGAGACAGAGAGTGTTTTGGAGAGTGGAGACCTTTGAAAATGAATCATAGACAAACTTCTTCAGTCTCTAGATCAGGGGTCTCCAACCTTAGCAACTTTAAGACTTGTGGACTTCAACTCCCAGAGTTCCTCAGCCAGCTTTGCCAAGCTTGGAGACCCCTCCTCTAGCTGACTCCATTCTTTTGCTGAAAAGAAGCTCTAGAATAGAATAGAATAGAATTTTATTGGCCAAGTGTGATTGGACACACAAGGAATTTGTCTTGGTGCATATGCTCTCAGTGTACATAAAAGAAAAGATACGTTCATCAAGGTACAACATTTACAACACAATTGATGATCAATATATCAATATAAATCATAAGGATTGCCAGCAACAAGTTATAGTCATACAGTCATAAGTGGAAAGAGATGGGTGATGGGAACTATGAAACGATTAATAGTAGTGCAGATTCAGTAAATAGTCTGACAGTGTTGAGGGAATTATTTGTTTAGCAGAGTGATGGCCTTGGGGAAAAAACTGTTCTTGTGTCTAGTTGTTCTGGTGTGCAGTGCTCTATAGCATCGTTTTGAGGGTAGGAGTTGAAACAGTTTATGTCCAGGATGCGAGGGATCTGCAAATAAGAGTTGGATTCTGCTCTTGAGAATCTTCTATAACTGTGTGAGTAAATACCTTTGATATGATTTCTCCTACTTGTATCGACCTGGTTGGTTTTATTCAGTGGTGAAATCCAATTTTTTTTACTACCGGTTCTGTGGGTGTGGCTTGGTGGGCATGACATGGTTTGGTGGGAATCTTGGAACCTCCATTCCCACCCACTCTGGGGCCAGTCAGAGGTGGTATTTACTGATTCTCCGAACTGCTCAAAATTACCACTACCGGTTCTCCAGAACCTGTCAGAACCTGCTGGATTTCACCCCTGGTTTTCTTTTTTTTTTATTTACATTTATATCCTGCCCTTCTCCGAAGACTCAGGGCGGCTTACAGTGTATAAGGCAATAGTCTCATTCTATTTGTATATTTACAAAGTCAACTTATTGCCCCCCCAACAATCTGGGTCCTCATTTTACCTACCTTATAAAGGATGGAAGGCTGAGTCAACCTTGGGCCGGGCTTGAACCTGCAGTAATTGCAGGCTGCTGTGTTCTAATAACAGGCTTCTTTACAGCCTGAGCTACCACGGCCCCCTGGACTTGATCTATTTTTATCTGAATCTCTCTCTCTCTCTTTCTTTCTCTCTCTTGCTTTTCAGCTACATGAAAAATTGTGGCATCAGGTGGCTTATTAGCTGATGGTTTGACCAGCCTTTTATTGATGGAGCAAGCATAATTTTCTGGAAGGAGAAAGGACAACCTAGTAGGCTGCCGATACAAAGTAAGTGGGGTCATATTGTAGTTATGGGGCAGACTCAAGGTTTTATGGATTCTTCTCTACTTTGCAGCAAGAGAGAAGGAGAGCAAGAGAGAAGGAGAGGGAGAGAGAGAAGGAGAGGGAAAGAGAGAGAGAGAGAGAGAGAGATGTTATATTTATTTCTTGCCTAAAAAAGATGGGACTCTGCCAATAACATTTGGCAATTGTAATACAAGGATTTCTGAAAATTTCACGCAAGCGTATCAACTTAATTTACCCACCCCAATGAAGAGGATCAAACCCCTGCTTACCACAGTGGATAATATCATTAATGTTTTGTAAACTTAAAAAGAAATATTTACCCGCTTTGAATTTTCTGAATGTCTGTGTCTCTTTCCCACCGAAACAGCTGTATCCGAATCCCGAAGGAGTCTGAGTGAACAAATGTGCCAAATGTTGGTTCACATTTAATTTAGTTCATTAACAAGGTAATTCAACAAGCAATTATTTATGTAATCGGCCCCTTAGATTCAGTAAGGATTGCACCACACTTAGCTACAACATTTGCAAATCAAATGCTTCCTGTAATTGATGATCACCCACTTATTATACCTCTTATGATTAGGGAGGAATTTTGACCAGTCATCTATGATTAATTGTTTTGTCCCCAATAACATTTGAGGATAGAATAGAATAGAATAGAATAGAATAGAATAGAATAGAATAGAATAGAATAGAATAGAATAGAATAGATTTTTTTATTGGCCAAGTGTGATTGGACACACAAGGAATTTGTCTTGGTGCATATGCTCTCAGTGTACATAAAAGAAAAGATACCTTCATCAAGATATAACATTTACAACACAATTGATGGTCAGTATATCAATATAAATCATAAGGATTGCCAGCAACAATGTATTAATATATTTGTATGTTTGGAATCCTTGTCATCTTCTTGCTTGACATGTCTGTCTGTCTGTCTGTCTGGGAATTCTGGGAGTTGAAGTCCTCCAGGCTTAAAGTTGTCAAGGTTGGAGCTCCCTGGACTAGATGACCTACAAGGTCCCTTCCAACTCTGTTAATCTGTATCTGTATGAGCTTTTCTTATCTCAGGTGTCTCCAGATGTTTCAAAAGACAGTGCTATTTCTTGACTCTTGGCTTCAGTGGCTGGGGCTATTGAGAGTTTGTGAGGCAGCCAGTTGGCAAAAATTGCTTTGCATTGTACCTTTTATCTCCATGGATTGCAGCCCTGAAGATTTCTATTTTCAGCTTTAGAACTGAGTGATAAAAATATCAGCCTATGAACAAAACCAAGAAGGGATCCTTGAAGCCAATAGAAGCTGTAAAAGCAAGTTAGCTAATTGACAGGACAGGTTTGAGAGCAGTCCTACCCACACTCAGAATGAATATATAGATATTATTCTCAACGGTAAGTATCATTTGCCAAATAATGAAATTTGATATCATTTTTGTTTGCGAAACATGGCTGAATTCATCCCTTCCTGACTCCATTATCTCAAACAAAGAATATCAAGTCTATCGATCAGATCGGGAAAACCGAAGAGGTGGTGGAGTGGCTATCTTTTACAAAAAGACACTGAATCTAAAAAATATCCAAGTAGCACATAAACTCTCTCTTCCTGAAACCATAGTATGCGACCTATCCCTTGACACTACTCTTCGATTCTTACTATGCTACAGAGCCCCCGACTATGACATTACCCACGCAAATATGCTAACCTCAATGCTAACATGGACTACCTCTTGCCCATACCCTCTTATCTTCCTTGGTGACTTCAATCTACCTCTCATTAACTGGACAACCAATGAATGTTCAACTGACCCAATCCATACTACACTATACAACGCTGTTACAAACCTAGGTCTTGAACAACTTGTAACTAACAATACAAGACTCAACAACTGCCTTGACCTCATCTTCTGCAACAATCCAAACTCAATTTACGGTATACAAATTAAAGAACCTTTTCAAACAGTGACCACTGCATGATTGATTTTCGTCTCAATATCGTCCATACTTAAATCGTCATAACACCAGAACTCCCAACTACAACTTCAAGAAAGCCAATTACGACCTTATAAACAACGATCTTTCACTTCTGAACTGGCAAAATCTGTTTGCAACCTGCATAACCGCTGATGACCTCTATAGAATCTTCCTACTTGAAATCAATAGAGTCATTAAATTATATGTACCACGAATGACTACCATGTCCAAGAAAAACAAACTACCCATATCAATAAAAAAGCTTCAATCAAAAAAAAAATCCCTCTGGAAAAGAAACAAAAAAGGCTATGTTACAAACTTCAGAAACCGTTACAGAAACATATGCAACCAAATTAAAACTGAATGCACAAATTACCACACCAAGCAAGAAGAAAACCTTCTACGCACAAATTCCAATCGTGCCTTTTATAATTTTGTCAACAGTAAACTTAAAGATTCAAGATCCATCCCACCACTAAAAGATTCTAACAACAAAGAATGCAATGACGAAACAGTCAAAGCAAACCTCTTCAACATTTTCTTTGGCTCAGTTTTTGTTAACTCCGATAACACATATCCAACATTCCACAAACGAACCAGCAATGACTATGATGATTTAACTCATATAGATTTCACAGAAGACAACGTTGGTAAAGCTCTTCACAACTTAAAACCATCGCTTTCTATTGGACCTGATGGTCTATGTGCATATTTCTTAAAAAAACTTTCCATTAATATAGCTGAACCCCTAAGTATTATCTTTGATAAAGCTTTCACTACCAGTTCTCTTCCCAAACTTTGGTCACTAGCCACAGTCATCCCCATCTTCAAAAAAGGAGACCCCAGCTTAGTCGAAAACTACAGACCGATCTCCCTTTGCTGCGTCACCTGCAAAGTCATGGAATCTATCATCAATCAATCCATTACCTCACACTTAGAAACTAACAACCTACTCTCCAACAAACAATTTGGTTTCAGGAAAAAGTTATCATGTAACTTACAACTTCTCCACTGCAAAACATATGGACTTCAAATCTAGATCAAGGCAAATCAATAGATGCAATCTACATAGACTTCTGCAAAGCTTTTGACTCAGTAGTACACGATAAACTTCTCCTTAAACTAACATCCTATGGCATCTCAGGACCCCTCCACAAATGGATATCTGCTTTTCTGTCTAACAGACAACAAGTGGTCAAAATTGGCAATGCTTTATCAAATCCTGTTCCTGTCAAGAGTGGCGTTCCTCAAGGCAGCGTCCTTGGACCAACACTCTTTATTCTATACATTAATGATCTTTGTGACCATATCTCAAGTAATTGTGTTCTCTTTGCTGACGATGTCAAACTATTTAACACCACAGACAACACTTCTATCATTCAAAAGACCTTGACCATCTAACGCTTGGTCTAAAATTGGCAGCTCAAATTTCAACCAGCAAATGCTCAGTCTTACATATAGGAAAAAGAACTCTAAAACTAAGTACATACTAGATGGACATTACCTTACAGACGACCCCATCCCGTTAAAGACCTTGGAGTTTTCATGTCAAATGATCTAAGTGCCAAAGCCCACTGCAACTACATAGCAAAAAAGCTCTAAGAGTTGTAAACCTAATTTTGCAGCTTCTTTTCCAAAACACCACACTACTAACCAGAGCATATAAAACATTTGCTAGACCAATTCTAGAATACAGCTCACCTGTTTGGAACCCTCACCACATCTCTGACATCAACACAGTTGAGCGTGTCCAAAGGTATTTTACGAGAAGAGTTCTCCATTCCTCTGAAAACAACAAAATACCTTATCCCACCAGACTTGAAATCCTAGGCTTAGAAAACTTGGAACTCCGTCGCCGACAAGACCTAAGTTTAACTCACAGAATCATCTATTGTAATGTCCTTCCTGTCAAAGACTACTTCAGCTTTAATTGCAATAATACAAGGGCAACCAATAGATTTAAACTTAATGTAAACCGCTTTAATCTAGATTGCAGAAAATACGACTTCTGCAACAGAATCATCAGTGCTTGGAATACTTTACCTGACTCTGTGGTCTCTTCCCATAATCCTAACAGCTTTAACCAAAAACTTTCTACTATTGACCTCACCCCATTCCTAAGAGGACCATAAGGGGCGTGCATAAGCGCACAAACGTGCCTACCGTTCCTGTCCTATTGTTTTTCTTTTCTTCTTCCTATATATGTTTATATGTGTATATACTATATAATCTTTTTGTATGATGTTGTGACAAAATAAATAAATAAGAAAAATAAATGACCTCCTCCAACGATTGAAACCACTAAAGGCTAATGAGGTTTGATGGCTGGAATAATCTTGGCTCATTAAATAAAGAAAATAATATCTTTTCCCCCACCCTCAATTCTTTTTGTCAGTCCTATTATTAAGGGAACAGATGCAAAAGGTAGAACATTATCAAATGCTCTCTACATGGGGCTCCCCTTGAGGTGCACTCGGAGGCTTCAGTTAGTCCAGAATGCAGCTTTCATGATAGATTTGTCTCCCATGTTTGGCTCCTGCACAGACTGCACTGGCTACCTGTGGCCTTTCAGGTGCACTTTAAGATTTTGGTCACTACCTTTAAAGCTCATGGCTTCCTTATTCAGGATCGCCTTGTTACCTTGCCTCCCAGAGTGCTCTCTCACAGAGAGGGACTTCTCAGTGAAATCCATGCAATGTCAGCTGGCGGCCCCAGGTGAAGGTCCTTCTCTGTCTATCTGGAATGAACTTGGTTTACGCCAAATACCTGACCTTGGACCTTCTGCTAATTGAAGACACATCTATTTGCTCTGTAAATGGCTTAAATTTTATTGGTTTTAAATTTTCTATTATTAATTTTAAGGTTTTTTTTAGTTTTATATATTTTAAAGTTTTTAGGCCAACTATATAATAAGTTTTTTAATCTGTATTTTAATTGTATATTGTACTGTCTGTTTTACCTTGGCTGTACACCGCCCTGAGTCCTTCGGGAGAAGGGCGGTATAAAAATTGAATAAATAATAATAAAAAAAATAAAAAAAAAATCACAGTGCATGAGAGGAGTGAAAAAGAGGAAGGCTCATTGGTAAATTCTCTACTTAGGGGAGTCCAGACCAGAGAGAAATACTGCCCTCCAAAAACTCTATACTTGTAGATGGAATAGAATAGAATATAATCTTTTGTATGATGTTGTAACAAAATAAATAAATAAAAAATAAATGACCTCCTCCAACGATTGAAACCACTAAAGGCTAATGAGGTTTGATGGCTGGAATAATCTTGGCTCATTAAATAAAGAAAATAATATCTTTTCCCCACCTCAATTCTTTTTGTCAGTCCTATCATTAAGGGAACAGATGCAAAAGGTAGAACATTATCAAATGCTCTCTACATGGGGCTCCCTTTGCACTACTTCAGTTAGTCAGAATGCAGCTTTCATGATAGATTTGTCTCCCATGTTTGGCTCCTGCACAGACTGCACTGGCTACCTGTGGCCTTTCAGGTGCACTTTAAGATTTTGGTCACTACCTTTAAAGCTCATGGCTTCCTTATTCAGGATCGCCTTGTTACCTTGCCTCCCAGAGTGCTCTCTCACAGAGAGGGACTTCTCAGTGAAATCCATGCAATGTCAGCTGGCGGCCCCAGGTGAAGGTCCTTCTCTGTCTATCTGGAATGAACTTGGTTTACGCCAAATACCTGACCTTGGACCTTCTGCTAATTGAAGACACATCTATTTGCTCTGTAAATGGCTTAAATTTTATTGGTTTTAAATTTTCTATTATTAATTTTAAGGTTTTTTTTAGTTTTATATATTTTAAAGTTTTTAGGCCAACTATATAATAAGTTTTTTAATCTGTATTTTAATTGTATATTGTACTGTCTGTTTTACCTTGGCTGTACACCGCCCTGAGTCCTTCGGGAGAAGGGCGGTATAAAAATTGAATAAATAATAATAAAAAAAATAAAAAAAAAATCACAGTGCATGAGAGGAGTGAAAAAGAGGAAGGCTCATTGGTAAATTCTCTACTTAGGGGAGTCCAGACCAGAGAGAAATACTGCCCTCCAAAAACTCTATACTTGTAGATGGAATAGAATAGAATATAATTTTTTATTGGCCAAGTGTGATTGGACACACAAGGAATTTGTCTTGGTGCATATGCTCTCAGAGTGCATAAAAGAAAAGATACCTTCAACACTTACAACACTTAACGATAGTCATGGGGTACTAATTTAACACTTAATGATACAACACTTAATGATAGTCATAGGTTACAAATAAGCAATCAGGAAACAATATCAATATAAATCGCAAGGATACAAGCAACAAAGTTACAGTCATACAGTCATAAGTGGAAGGAGATGGGTGATGGGAACGATGAGAAGATTAATAATAGTGCAGATTTAGTAAATAGTTACTAAAATAACTGAGTTGGAAGAGACCTTGGAGGTCTTCTAGACCAACCCTTTGCTCAAGCAGGAAACTGTCAACACTGAAGATGGCATACATGTAGCCATATTTTATTGTAGACTTGGTCTATTCTTTTCTTAGCTTTCTTTAGGTTTCTGCAAAGGAATTAAACAGTATTTCAGGCTCACCACATTCTGGCTGTTGAAAGGGTTTTTTTTTTGTAGAAATAAAGGGGGACATGTTATGTCTGATTGGCATTCCTTCCCATGGGAACAGAGAAGGTGCCTGCAGTTGGAGGAAGGTGGAGTTTGATGTCATCAGACTGATGGACTGAGAAGGATACTGCAAAATCCCCATTTCCTCCCGATCAGCTGGGACTTGGGAGGCAGAGAACAGATAGGGGCGGGCCAGTCAGAATTTTACTACCGGTTCTCCAAACTACCCAAAATTTCTTGTCCAATCACACTTGGCCAATAAAAAATTCTATTTCTATCCAACTCCTATGCAGAATCCTTCTCCTTGGTGGCTCTGCATTAAGATTTTATACAAGATCTCTTGGGCCATAGATGTCACAGATCCACCGAAGAGAAACAAAGGGTATCTCATTAAAATGTCTCTATCTGGAGTGTGACAGATAAGACATTGACATAAAACATTAGAACCTTCAATGTTATTTAATGCAAGAGATGCAAGAACAGTGGTGGGTTTCAAATTTTTTACCACGGTTCTGTGGGCATGGCTTGGTGGGAGTGGCAGGAAGGATACTGTAAAATCTCCATTCCCACCCCACTCCAGGAGAAGGATACTGCAAATCTCCTTCCTTCTGTTGCCTCCACCTATCCAGTCTTCTGATGCGAGGGTCACTCCAATCAGCAGCTGTTGGAAATAAACTTTCCTCAGGCTCACATGCTGTGGAGGAGGGGGAGGGGTCTAGCTGCTCCGTTTGCCTGGGCATGGAGCCAGGGCTGGGGCCGGGGGGTGCTCCCTCCTCTGCAGCCTGCGTGGGCATGGAGCCAGGGCTGGGACCGGGAGGTGCCCCCTCCTCTTCAGCTTGTCTGGGCATGGAGCCAGGATTGGGGCTGGGAGGCATATATTCCTCCGTGTTTGGGAGCAGATAAGAAGGCCCCGGCTGCTGTGAGAGCGGGCAAGACACAACACCACTTCTCTTCTCTCTGTATAGCAATGACTGCATCTCTAACGATCCATCTGTTAGACTACTGAAGTTCATAAATGAGACAATAGTGATCGGTCTCATTCAAGACGATGATGAATCTGCATACAGATGGGAGGTTGAACAACTAGTCTCGTGGTGTGACCAGAACAACAACCAGAACACACTCAAAACCATAGAAATGGTGGTAGACTTTAGGAGAAATCCTTCCATGCTTCCACTCTTACAATACTAGACAACACAGTATCAACAGCAGAGGCCTTAAAATTTCTAGGTTCTACCATATCGCAAGATCTAAAATGGACAGCTAACATCAAAAACGTCATCAAAAAGGCACAACAAAGAATGTTCTTTCTGCGCCAACTCAGAAAGCTCAAACTGCCCAAGGAGCTGCTGATCCAGTTCTACAGAGGAATGATTGAGTCTGTCATCTGCACCTCTATAACTGTCTGGTTTGGTTCTGCAACCCAACGAGACAGACACAGACTTTTGAGGATAATTAGAACTGCAGAAAAAACAATGGCTACCAACCCGCCTTCCATTGAGGACCTGTACTGTACGAGTCAAAAAGAGGGCTGTGAAAATATTTAAAGACCCCTCACATCCCAGACATAAACTGTTTCGAGTCCTACCCTCAAAACGATGCTACAGAGCACTGCATTCCAGAACAACTAGACACAAGAACATTTTTTTCCCAAACGCCATCACTCTGCTAAATGAATAATACCCTCAACACTGTCAAACTATTTACTAAGTCTGCATTACTATTAATCTTCTCATTCTCCCATCACCCATATCCTCCCACTTATGACTGTATGACTGTAACTTTGTTGCTTGTATCCTTATGATTTACATTGATATTATTTCCTGATTGCTTATTTGCACCCTATGACTATCATTAAGTGTTGTACCTTATGATTCTTGATGAAGGTATCTTTTCTTTTATGTACACTGAGAGCATATGCCCCAAGACAAATTCCTTGTGTGTCCAATCACACTTGGCCAATAAAAAATTCTATTTCTATCCAACTCCTATGCAGAATCCTTCTCCTTGGTGGCTCTGCATTAAGATTTTATACAAGATCTCTTGGGCCATAGATGTCACAGATCCACCGAAGAGAAACAAAGGGTATCTCATTAAAATGTCTCTATCTGGAGTGTGACAGATAAGACATTGACATAAAACATTAGAACCTTCAATGTTATTTAATGCAAGAGATGCAAGAACAGTGGTGGGTTTCAAATTTTTTTACCACCGGTTCTGTGGGCATGGCTTGGTGGGAGTGGCAGGGGAAGGATACTGTAAAATCTCCATTCCCACCCCACTCCGGGAGAAGGATACTCCAAAATCCCCATTTCCTCCCGATCAGCTGGGACTTGGGAGGCAGAGAACAGATAGGGGCGGGGCCAGTCAGAATTTTTACTACCGGTTCTCCGAACTACCCAAAATTTCCGCTACCGGTTCTCCAGAACTGGTCAGAACCTGCTGAAACCCACCTCTGGCCTGATGTTCTTGCATTCTTATAATCCTGACCGAAAACATTGTTAAATGAAAAGAAATAGATCACACTGGGGTTTAGGTAAAACTCAAAATGGAGCCAGCAACCTGGTTTACCATCACTCTAAAATCTACAGGTAGTCCTCGATTACGACTGCCTTTGAGCCCAAAATTTCTGTCGCTCAGCGAGACAGTCGCTAAATGAATTTTGCCGCTTTTTTACGATCTTACTTGCCCCAGTTGCTAAGTGAATCACTGCAGTTGTTCAGCTAGTAACATGGCTGTTAAGTGAATCTGGCTTCCCCATTGACCTTGCTTTTCCAAAAGTCACCAAAGGGGGCACTGCAACCGTCATAAATATGAGTCAGATGGCAAGCGTTTGAATTTTGGTCACATCACCATGGGGATGCTGCAACAGTGGTGAAATCCAAATTTTTTCACTACCGGTTCTGTTGTGTCTTGCCCGCCCTCAGAGCAGCCGGGGCCTTCTTACCTGCTCCCGAACACTGAGGAATGTATGCCTTCCAGCCCCAGTCCTGGCTCCATGCCCAGACAAACTGCAGAAGAAGGAGCATCTCCTGCCCCAGCCCTGACTCCATGCCCAGGCAAACAGAGCTAGACCCTCCCCTCCTCCACAGCAGGTGAGCCTGAGGAGGTTTACTCAACAACAGCTGATTGGAGTGACCTCGCATCAGAAGATTGGAGAGGCGGAGGCAACAGAAGGAAGGGAGGGGCAGGCCTTAATGAGTGCTGAGTCATGGAGCCACACCCCATGGCCTATATAAAGGATCTACTTTCTGGCAGTCTCTGAGTCAGGCAAAAGTCGAACTTATCTTGCTGAAGTCACTTTCTGGTCTCCTGCCTGCTCTGAGGACTTTGCTAGGACTTTGGGCAGAGCTGCAGAGGCAAGCCTGATTTGGATTTCCCTGACCCAGCCGTCAGCGGAGGAGTGGGACACGACAGGTTCTGTGGGCATGGTTTGGTGGGAATGGTGTGGATTGGTGGGCGAGGCTTGGTAGGCATGGTAGGGGAAAGATACTGCAAAATCGCCATTCCCACCCCATTCTCCTACCCTCAAAACGACGCTATAGAGCACTGCACACCAGAACAACTAGACACAAGAACAGTTTTTTCCCGAAGGCCATCACTCTGCTAAACAAATAATTCCCTCAACACTGTCAGACTATTTACTGAATCTGCACTACTATTAATCGTTTCATAGTTCCCATCACCAATCTCTTTCCACTTATGACTGTATGACTATAACTTGTTGCTGGCAATCCTTATAATTTATATTGATATATTGACCATCAATTGTGTTGTGAATGTTGTACCTTGATGAAGGTATCTTTTCTTTTATGTACACTGAGAGCATATGCACCAAGACAAATTCCTTGTGTGCCCAATCACACTTGGCCAATAAAAAAATTCTATTCTATTCTATTCTATTCTGGGGCCAGCCAGAGGTGGTATTTTCCGGTCCTCTGAACTACTCAAAATTTCTGCTGCCGGTTCTCCAGAACCGGTCAGAACCTACTGAAACCCACCTCTGTGCAAGAACAAATTTTACAGGGAATCAAAGAGGGTTTTTCTTTTTCTTTTTTTCAGAAGTGGGGAAGAAGGGAAGTGAACGCATTCCTCCTCTACCCAATTAAGAGATGGAAAATAATGTGAAAAATCAAAAATTAACAAGTTTAAAATAGAACTTTTCTCTGTCTTGTGGTGGGGCCCCAGCACATTGCATATTTCAAGCACCCGAGCTTCTGCAAACTTTAAAATAGTACAATATATGTGCACAACCTCCCACAATACATATTTATGTATCCGTTAGGTTTTTGAATGGCATTCTTTGATTAGAAGAGCCATAATTTGGAGGGGCGGAGGTGTCAATAAAATTTGTTATCCTGCCTTTCACTCTGCTCCAGTGTTTGGGAGGTAAATACTAACACTGGGATGGCGAACAATGGTATTTTCTCTTTACATAATTTTATTGAAGACTAGATACTAGGACACTAGTAAAGGTAAAAGGTAAAGGTTCCTCTTGCACATACGTGTTAGTCGTTGCCGACTCTAGGGGACGGTGCTCATCTCCATTTCAAAGCTGAAGAGCCAGTGCTGTCCGAAGATGTCTCCATGGTCATGTGGCCGGCATGACTAAATGCCAAAGGCATACATAACGCTGTTACCTTCCCACCAAAGGTGGTCCCTATTTTTGCTACTTGCATTTTTATGTGCTTTCGAAACTGCTAGATTGGCAGAAGCTGGCACAAGTAACGGGAGCTCACCCCATTACACTGCAGCACTAGGGATTCGAACAGTTGAGCTGCCAACCTTTTGATCGACAAGCTCAATGTCCTAGCCCCGAAGCCGCTGCGTCCCTGTAGGACTAGTTATACTAATATCAAAGAACTAATGGAGTAGAATCGTTAAAGAAAGGGTGCAAAAGGAGGGACAGAATGAAATGCAGATGGCAAAAATTAAAATATTTTTTCCTTTATTTTAAATAATTAAATAGAATTGTTAAATTGTCCCATGGAAAGTTGTCCTCAGAAACTGGACAGAAGAAATTAGTGGACATAAGGTGGACTTGAAACCAGAGATGTTCTTACTTGGAATACTAACCAGAACTTATAGTAAAGATATTCAGTATTTGATATTACACATAATTACGGCGGCAAGGATTGTGTTGTGTCTGCGCCCCCCGAGCTGGGCCCCCTGCCAGAAAGTGACTTGGAAAGTGAGGGGGAAGGGCCATCAGGACTTACCTCTGGAGCACCGGCTTCCCTGGCTCAGCTCCAGGAGCCAGAGGCAGGCCAAGTGGAGGAGATAACAAGGCCTCCGTCCCCTGACTCTTCCCCCCCCCAGGCCACACCTCCATACCTAGCTGATGGCAATCAGGCCTGGCTGGACCCTAGGTTTTGTAGGCAGGAGAACAACAGAAGCAGGGGTGGGGCAGGCCTAGGAAGTGCTGAGTCATTGAGCCAGACCCCACAGGATATAAAAGCAGCAAGGGCTGCTATGCCTCTTCGTAGCAGGCAAATCAACTGCTTGACTAGAGCTGAAGTACTGTTTGTTGACTCATCGGCATCAAGGGAGATAACAGAGACACTTGGCAGACACTCGCTAATTTGCTGCCAGAGCTGATAGTGCCGGCTAATTAAGTCATCGCTCGGATGGAGGCAAGGGGGACAGAACAGATTGCCTATGCCCAGCTCTGGAAAAATGAAAAGATAGCAACAGAAGAAGAAACAATTAAGAAAATTCTGGACTTTACATTATTTAAGTATTTCATAAGGGGATTTTCAGCAAGAACTTTGTTATGAAGGTTCTTTCAGAAGAATGGATTCGTGACTTTATACAGGATTACACAGAAAGAATGTATTTGATTACTCAAAAATACGAACTGAAACAGGACTTAAATGCAATGGATGAAGATATGATCGTGAATAAACAAGTTGATGTAAAGAAGTTTCCTTTAAATAGTTTGGATGAAATGTCAGAATTTGTGCTACAGGAGGCTGTCTCCTGAACTGAAAAAACTTGTAGGTTTAATGTTTATCAAGAATTCCCTCTTTGGATTGATGGAATATATGGTAGTATTTTGTGGATTTTTGAACGTAAGGATTTACTAGGCAATATTGTGACTGACTTTTCAAAAGGAGAAATGAAGGAAAGACAGAGATTAATGCATCAAAAAAAATGGCAAGAGACAAAAGTACTATTCTCTGAATTATTAATAGACAAAAATATTATTGTCCCTGAAAGACAGTGACGAAGACCTGGAAGAAATGGGTTGATTATATGTTTTATATCTAGTATAAAAGACTAGGTATTTGGATTTATACTGGATTTTGACGAGGATGGACTAAATTTGAATAGCTACTGTAACTCTTGGTATTGAAATTTTATAATGTGTTGTATTGTATCTTGAATAGAATATTTTTGAAAGAGTTTATGTAAGAAAGACCTGGGGGGGGGAATTATATGGTTATAGAAGCTATAAGGGAGATATTTTATGAATTGGATTGGTTTTTTATGTTTTAGTTGGTTTTAAATACTTTAGGATTAATTTGTTTTATTGATTTATATATTTTGTTATTTTTAATTCTTAATTTTCTTATTTTTTATATATATATTTTTTTCTTCTTGAAGGATTTTGGTTGTGTTAGGAGGAAGTCAGAGCTAGAAAGGGAAAATTGGTATAATAGTTTTGGGGGAAAATTTTCTTAGCATATGTTTGTTTTATTTTTAACTATACCTTGTGCTTCATCCGGAAAGTCAGGGGGGAGAGGGGAGGATTTAGTGAAGGGAAGGGGGTTGGGGGGAAAAGGGGGGGGATTTTTTTTTGTAAAACGTTTTGAATAAAAAAAAAAAGAAAATTCTGGACTGTGTGGAGATGGATAAATTAACGAAAGAAATAAAGAGAAAGGAAGAGACAGAATATTATCAAATATGGACCAAATGGTACGAGTGGTTGGAGAATAGGAAAACTGAATAGAAAAAAAAAAGGATGGAGAAGAGAAGATAACAAATGTGTAAAATATTGTAAATAAATGAAACTAGATGTAAAGGGACGATAAAGTCAAAGATCGTAAAAAAGAAGGGAAAAAGGGAATGTATAAAGCAGAAAGCTGAAGGAACGAAACCATCATCCAAAAAGAAAACACAGATTATGTGTTTGTGTTATATATGTTTGTGTTGTGTTGTGTCATTGTAATAAAACCAATAAAAACTTTTAAAAAAAGAGAGTTGTCCTGCAGCAGATTGGCCCTGTTGAGTTGCCCGTGATGAGTTGGCTGCGGTGAGGTGGCTGTGGCGAGTTGGCCACCGGAAGTTGGCTGTGGGAAGTCATACCATTCTGGTTTAAAAGTGTAAAGGGCTTTGATTTTTTTATGTCATGGTCACCAGATATGTTTTTGTTTGCTAGCTAGACCCAAGAGATCCAAGGTAGAGCATCTCCTTCTCTGTGCCAAATAAAGAAATAAAAGGCAGGAGGAGGAGGAAGAGGAGGAGGAGGAGGAGGAGGAGGAGGAGGAGGAGGAAGGAGAAGGAGAAGAAGAGGAGGAGGAGGAAGGAGAAGGAGAAGGAAGAGGAAGAAAACAGTGAGGAAAAGGAGGAGGAGGAGGAGAATGAGAGGAGGAGGAGGAGGAGGAAGGAGAAGGAGAAGAAGAGGAGGAGGAGAAAGGAGAAGAGAAGGAAGAGGAGGAAGACAGTGAAGAAAAGGAGGAGGAGGAGGAGAATGAGAAGAAAGGAAGAGGAGGAGGAGGAGGAGGAGGAGGAGGAGGAGGAGGAGGAGGAGGAGGAGAATGAGAAGAGAGGAGGAGGAGGAGGAGGAAGGAGAAGGAGAAGGAAGAGGAAAAAGACAGCGAAGAAAAGGAGGAGGAGGAGGAGAATGAGGAGGAGGAAGGAGAAGGAGAAGGAAGAGGAGGAAGACAGTGAAGAAAAGGAGGAGGAGGACGAGAATGAGAAGAGAGGAGGAGGAGGAAGGAGAAGGAGAAGGAAGAGGAGGAAGACAGTGAAGAAAAGGAGGAGGAGGAGGAGAATGAGGAGGAGGAGGAAGGAGAAGGAGAAGGAAGAGGAGGAAGACAGTGAAGAAGAGGAGGAGGAGGAGAATGAGAAGAGAGGAGGAGGAAGGAGAAGGAGAAGGAAGAGGAAAAAGACAGCGAAGAAAAGGAGGAGGAGGAGGAGAATGAGGAGGAGGAGGAAGGAGAAGGAGAAGGAAGAGGAGGAAGACAGTGAAGAAGAGGAGGAGGAGGAGAATGAGAAGAGAGGAGGAGGAGGAGGAAGGAGAAGGAGAAGGAAGAGGAGGAAGACAGTGAAGAAAAGGAGGAGGAGGAGGAAGGAAGGAGAAAATCTAAGTGGGAGCCCCAGATGCTTTCTCCCTCTCTTCCCAACCATCTTTTCTACAATGAACATGTGCTGAAACCCAAGAGCTTTTTCACAAAGCTAAGAAGTGATGAGTTTAACTAGGCCAGAGGCCTGAATCTCAAATGGTCACAAGTGCCACTTGGGAACCAGTTCATTAGCCTAAGGGCAACAGTACTGAGATTTTTCATATGTTGATAGAAACGTCTCTAGAGAGTTAACAATGTAGAGAAGGAAGAGTATCACATTATGCCATCAAGCATCAGTTTATGATATAAAAGAATTAACCCTCCTCTAAGCCGGCATCACATCTTAAATATGAAATTCAGATCTGAACTCCATCCAATCTGCCTTCCAAATAGTTTAATAACTTCTCAAAATCAGAAAACCTATGTTTAAATGCACTAAGTGTGCACACTTTTCCCTCAATAATGTTATTAAAATTACCATAATGTAGAATACAGATGAAAATAGAGATGATAGGAAAAATAAGGAAGGGAAAGAAAAGAGGAAGAAAGGTCTAGGTACAGGAGGAAAAGAAAGCATTAAACATCCAACATTTTTCGCCACAGTAAAGTGAAGAATAGAATAGAATAGAATAGAATAGAATAGAATAGAATAGAATAGAATAGAATAGAATAGAATAGAATAGAATAGAATAGAAGTTTTTATTGGCCAAGTGTGATTGGACACACAAGGAATTTGTCTTGGTGCATATGCTCTCAGTGTACATAAAAGATACGTTCATCAAGAATCATAAGGTACATCCCTTGGCAACTTTTTTTGCCTTGCTATCCAAGAATTCACACGATATATTTTATCAATTTGATAAGCCACATCTGCTGGACGAGCTGCTAATATCTCAGCAAATACTTCAGAAAAAATTTCCCTTAAATTCTCTTCCTTATTTTCTTTCAAACCTCGAATTCTAAGAGCAAATTCCATATTTCTATATTGTATCAAAACTATTTCATCCTCTGTTTTTTCCATTTTACTTTGAAATTCATCCATTTTATTTTCTAATTTTAAATTATGTTGCTTAATTTCTTCAACCTCCTCCTCCAATAAAATCACATTCGTTGCCAAACTTCGTACTGCCATTACAAATCCTTCTTTAACTTCTTTATTTCCCACTTGAATTTCTGATATCTGCTCTTTCATTTCAGACATCTCATCAGTTATTACTTTAAATTTTTCTTCTATAAAGCCTTTTAAGTTCTCTTGTAACGCCTCTAAATTCAATGTTCTAGTCTCTGCTGTATGAGCTGGAGAGGCACCAGCTGATAAAGTTCCAGAGCTCTTTGTTACAGTAGACTTTAATTGTTTGGCTGCCATCTTCTATAAAATTATTTATTTATTTATTTCCAACTTAATATTCACTTTAAATCTTCTTAACCTCTAAAAAACACAGTCTTTTAAAGCAGTATTTAAAAATCTCCCCTAGATTCTATCAGCAGGCAGCAAAGAGTTAAAGAGTAAAAGCAGCAAGTAACATGCAAATTACTAACTGCAGACGGAACGCTGAAAGTATCGCTTTCGCTTTTCACTCGTTAACTTGTTAACAATTCGCCTCCATTTTTTTACTGTTTTCAAGCTTGTTACAAAGTATCGGGGAATCGGCTTGGCTACTTGCATAAAGTTCTCCCACTTTCGTTCTGTCCGGTATAATCCTTTATTGTCCAAAATAAATCTCGGCGTTTGGTCGTGGTGATTGGTTCCGCCAAAGCAGAAGAATCCTCGGATCTGGAGCACTTCGTGTTACTGGAGGGAACTTAACCCTTCAAACCCCTTAATTTGCCTTCCTGGTGAATGAACTTAAAAAACATCAGATTGAATATAGATGGGATATTCCAACTGGTATAATAGTATATTATGCACGGAAAGTATATCGTTTCAATACGGTTGGAAAAGCAAGAGAATTTTATGTTGAGGTATTAAAAGTTGGAAGTCTTCCCCCTTTGGAAGCTAGAGGAAGGGAGGCTGAAGTGAAGGAAAGAGAAGTGAAGCAGGTACAAGAACAGATTGTGATGGAAGAAGATTTATTACAAGTGTTGGAAATACCTACGACGGGTTTAGATTCAAAAGAACAAAGGTTGACAAGAGCTGCTGCTAAACGCAAGGAACAAGAGATGAAGGCACAACAACAACTGGCAACTACTATAACGGAAACAGTGGGAGGAGCAAGGCCTAAAGTAAAATGTGATCTGCGGCTGGTGTTCCAAAAGTTTCCTATCTTGGAATGTTAATGGCCTGAACTCACCGTAGAAGAGAAGGAAAGTATTTCATTATTTGAAACAATTTAAAAATGACATTACCTGTTTACAAGAAACACATATTAGATCTTGCTAAATGTTGAGATGCGATTGTGAAGATGCTACTTATTACCATATATGGTGGACTTGTAAAAAAGTTAAAGCATTTTGGATTAAAGTATGGTGGATCATGCAGAATATTTTGAAAAAGAAGATTAAGTTTACCCCGCAGTTCTTTCTACTAGGAATAATTATGGACTACACAGCTATAGAGACTAAATTGATTTTGAACTTAATAACAGTCGCAAGACTTTTGATTGCTCAGTATTGGAAGAAAGAAGAATTACCTACAATCAAGAATGGACACTCAAAGTATCAAATCTGGCAGCGATGACAAAATCTCCGCTTACTTGAAAGACTATACACTAGAAAATATATTCTAGAATGGAAAATGTGGATTGATTATATTTAAAATAAGTATCAGATAAAAAAAATTGAATAGCATATGAGTAAATTTAGGAAATATTTTGTATTAGATATATTTTTGAAGGAGAGGGGAATTGAGAGTGTGACTAAGTGTGGTGTGACTAGAGATTATAATTTAGGAATTATTTTGGATTATGATTGTTAGTTTTGATACCCTGCATTTTGTTCTGGGAAGTCGGGATGGGGGTGGGGGTAAGGGGAGGGAATTGGGGGTTTGGTAGAGATGGAGTGATGGTTAATGTACAGGGATTATTGAAGAAATATAATTAATGTAGGATCGGGTCTGCATAGTTACCATTTTAGAACGGTGAGGAGGGAGAAAAGAGAGAGTAGGAGGTAGGAAAGAGGAGAAGAGGAAGGAAGAGGGATAGTAGAGGGAGAAGGAAGGTGTAGGGTGGAGGGAGGAGTGGATGTAGATAAGAGAAGGAGAGGAAGGTTTGGAAAGTAAAAGAAGGTAGAAGAGGGAAGAGTGTTAAAAAGGGGGGTGGTGACTGGGCAAGCCCGACTAATTGTATATAACTGTACATTGGATGAATTATTTGATATGATTGTAAAAATAAAACTTTTTATGAAAAAAAAAAGAATCATAAGGTACAACACTTAATAGGGTACAAATAAGCAATCAGGAAACAACCAATATCAATATAAATCGTAAGGATACAAGCAACAAAGTTACAGTCATACAGTCATAAGTGGAAGGAGATGGTTGATGGAAACGATGAGAAGATTAATAGTAGTGCAGATTTAGTAAATAGTTTGACAGTGTTGAGGGAATTATTTGTTTAGCAGAGTGATGGCGTTCGGGGAAAAAACTGTTTTTGTGTCTAGTTGTTCTAGTGTGCAGTGCTCTATAGAGTCGTTTTGAGGGTAGGAGTTGAAACAGTTTATGTCCAGGGTGTGAGGGGTCTGTAAAATTGCAGCCTCAACCTTTAAGAGTTTAGAACATAAAATAATAGGATTGGAGACTTTCTAGTCCAACCCCTGCTCAAACAGGAAGCCCTATACCCTTCTGGACAAATGTCTGTCCAATCTCTTCTTGAAAACTTCCTGTGATGGAGCACCCACAACTTCTGGAGGCAAGCTGTTCCACTGTTTGATTGTCCTCACAGTCAGGAAATTTCTTCTTAATTTTAGGTTGCTTCTCTCCTTGATTAATTTCCATCCATCGCTTATTGTTCTGCTTCCGGGTGCTTTGGAGAATATGTTGACCCCTTCTTCTCTATGACATCCCTTCAAGTACAGGACGACTGCTATCATATCACCCCTAGTCCTTCTCTTCATTTGACTAGTCATACCTAGTTCCCCCAATCTTTTGGTTTAGCCTCTAGACCAGGGGTGTCAAACTCAAGACCCAGGGGCCGGATCTGGCCTGTGGGGTGCTTAGATCTGGCCCGTGGGGTTGCCCTGGAAACAGCAAAGAACTGGGCCAACGGCGGCCCTCCCAAGCTCCATCTTTGCTGGCAGAGAGTTGCAGGAGGCCATCACAACCAAAAATGGAGCTCATGAGGGCTGTAGGTGGCCTTCCTGAGCTCCATTTTTACTGGCAGAGGGTTGTAGGATGCCGTCGCGGCCAAAAATGGAGCTCGTGAGCCCGTTTTCGCTGGCAGAGCACTCAGGCCACCACAGGCGCCCCCGACACGAGTGACACCAAGATGGCCATGCCCACCCTGGCCATGTCCACCCTGGCCCCCTGAGGTCAAACACAACCCTGATGTGACCCTCAATGAAATCAAGTCTTCTACCCCTGCTCTAGACCAGGGGTGAAATGCTCCCGGTTCGGACCGGATTGCCCAATCCGGTAGTGATGGTGGCAGGTAGTTCAGAGAACTGGTAGCAAAAATCCCTGCATCCCCCCCCATGCCCAGCGAGCCCCACGATCATCAGAGGTTTTTGTTTTTGTTTTACTTTTAAAAGCATTTTTTCTACAACGTCTTCGGCTGAAGAGATTCTTAAAAAATGCTTTTAAAAGGCTCTGATGATCCCAGCTGAGTTGCTTGATCATCAGAGGCTTTTTTTTCTTTTAAAGGCAAAAAAAATGCTTTTAAAAGAAAAGAAAAGCCTCTGATGATCAGGCAACTCAGCTGGGATCGTCAGAGCCTTTTAAAAGCATTTTTAAATAACCCCTTCAACAGAAGAGGTTATAGTAAAAATACTTTAAAAAAAAAAAAAGTTGGCCACGCCAGCCAGTCACATTACCCCCCACCAAGCCACGCCCACAGAACCGGTAGTAACAAATTTTACATTTCACCCCTGCTCTAAACCCTGAATATTTTTGTTATTCTTCTCTGCTCTTAGCAAGTACTAATCATTCCTATTCCAACAAACAAGATTAATCTGCAAAACTCCAAACACTGCAGATTTTATGACTGGCTATACGAGTAAAGACGAGATTAGCCATCTATCTTAAATGCCAATAGCTTAAATATTGGCTGTTCTCCCAGGCTATGGCCTAGGGTGAATACAGGCGCCAGGTTGCTTGTGTTTTCTGCATTTTTTAAAATTTGGGTGGATTGCCCATCTTATTATCATGAATGCTGTACTGCATTTTTCATTTCATTTTGTCATATTGAGAGCTGCCCAGAGTTGGTCTCGGGTTGGATGGCACCAAAATCGGAATAAATGAAATTTTACCACACGCCTGCAATTCATTTTTGAGTTTTCATCAATTTTGCATCATTCTATTTTTCATCATCAGTTTTGAGGACGGTGTTTTTGAGAGTGGCATCTTGATTAATGGGTCTTTTGCATGGACTGGCATCCATAAAAATGTTTTGTTTTTTTTAACCTGTTGTTCCTTTAACAAACAAAACAGAAAACCATCTTAGGTACTGGAAAACTAGAAATCTTATGGTAATATTTAGAGAATAGTAAAATTATGACATTGGGAAGCCCTCAGTGATAACTCCTTCCTTGAAAGAATAACAGAGTTGAAAGGGACCTTGGAGGTCTTCTAGTCCAACCCTCTACTCGTGCAGGAGACCTTATGCCATTCCAGACAAATGGCTGTCCAATCTCTTCTTAAAAGCCTCCAGTGATGGAGCAGCCACAACTTCTGAAGACAAACTGTTCCACTGGCTGATTTGTCTCATCATCTGAAAATTTCTCCCTAGTTCTAGGTTGCTTCTCTCCTTGATTAGTTTCCATCCATCATTTTTTTGTTCTGCCTTCAGGTCCTTTGGCGAATAGCTTGCCTCCTCTTTTCTGTGGCAGCTCCTGAGATATTGGAACACTACTATCTTGTCACCCCTGGTCCTTTTTTTTCACTATAGAAATATTCAATTCTAGTTTAGCGAACATTCTTCATATGTTTTAGCCTCCAGGCCCCTAATCTTCTTTGTTTCTCTTTTCTGCATCCTTTCCAGAGTCTAAGCATCTTTTTAATAATGTGCCAATCAAACCTGGACACAATATTCCAGATGTGGTCTTATCAAGGCATTATAAACTGGTATAATACTTCACACGATCTTGATTCTATCCCTCTGTTAATGCAACCAAGGACTGTGCTGGCTCATATTTTGAATTTTCAGCACTGATATTTGAACACAAATTATTAAATTATTTTGTGACAAAATAAATAAATAAATAAAATAAATAACACTCATATTTTGAACACTGCTGGCTCATATTTTGAACTCCGTGGTTCAAGAATTCAAGATGTTCAAGAAAAGAAGTCCACACTTTCTCTTAGCAGTGGGTTCCTTTGTCAAATTACTTTTCCCTTCAGGAAGGACAAATTACTTTTCCCTTCAGGAAGGACAAATATAAAAAGTGGAAAGAGGGGCAAATAACTAAGGCAGAATATCAGCAAATAGCCCGAGCCTGTAAAGATGAAGTGAGGAAAGCTAAGGCTCACAATGAACAAAGGCTAGCGACAAAAGCAAAAAATAATAAAAAAAGCTTCTTCCAACATGTTAAAAACAAGAAAAAAGTCAAGGAAACAATTGGCCCATTGCTGGGAGAAAGTGGCAAGAAGATGACAAGCAACAGGGAGAAAGCAGATCTACTTAACTCATATTTTGCATCTGTCTTTACACTAAAGGAAAAAACAATCCAACCTATCAAAAACAGCACTACAAAAAACAGATTAGAAACACAAGTTAAAATAGGGAAGAAAATGGTAAGTGAACACCTGTCTACCTTAGACGAGTTCAAATCACCAGGACCGGATGGATTACACCCCAAGGTTCTGAAGGAACTGGCAGACGTGATCTCAGAACCACTGAACTATATCTTTCAAAGATCCTGGAGCACAGGGGAGCTGCCAGAGGACTGGAAAAGAGCTGATGTAGTTCCCATCTTCAAAAAGGAAAAAACAGATCCAGGAAACTACAGACCTATCAGTCTGACCTCAATACCGGGAAGATTCTGGAAAAGATAATCAAGCAACGAATCACGAACACCTAGAAGCAAACAAAGTAATAACCAAAAGCCAACATGGGTTTGTCAAAACAGATCATGCCAGACTAATCTTATCGCATTCTTTGACAAAATGACAAAATTAGTAGACCAGAGGAATGCTGTTGATATAATTTACTTGGACTTCAGTAAAGCATTTGATAAAGTAGACCATAACCTACTACTAGATAAAGTAGAAAATGTGGGTTAGACAGCACCACCACCAGATGGATTCGTAACTGGCTGACCAACCGCACTCAACGTGTAGTCCTCAACGGAACTACATCCACATGGAGGAAGTATGCAGTGGAGTACCCCAAGGCTCTGTTTTAGGCCCAGTACTCTTCAACATCTTCATCAATGACTTGGACGAGGGATAGATGGGGAACTCATCAAATTTGCAGATGACACCAAGCTGGCAGGAATAGCCAACACTCCAGAAGATAGGCTCAAGTTACAGAAAGATCTTGACAGACTTGAACATTGGGCGCTATCTAACAAAATGAAATTCAACAGTGAAAAAGTAAGGTTCTACATTTAGGCCAAAAAACAAAATGCACCAGTACCGTATATGTGGTACCTTGCTCAATAGTAGTACCTGTGAGAGGGATCTTGGAGTCCTAGTGGATAACCATCTAGATATGAGCCAGCAGTGCAGCAGCTGTTAAAAAGCCAACACAGTTCTGGGCTGCATAAACAGAGGATAGAATCAAGATCACGTGAAGTGCTAGTACCACTTTATAATGCCTTGGTAAGGCCACACTTGGAATATTGCATCCAGTTTTGGTCGCCACGATGTAAAAAGATGTTGAGACTCTAGAAAGAGTGCAGAGAAGAGCAACAAAGATGATTAGGGACTGGAAGATAAAACATATGAAGAACGGTTGCAGGAACTGGGTATGTCTAGTTTAACAAAAAGAAGGACTAGGGGAGACATGATAGCAGTGTTCCAATATCTCAGGGGCTGCCACAGAGAAGTGGGAGTTGGGCTGTTCTCCAGAGCACCTGAGGGTAGAACAAGAAGCAATGGGTGGAAACTGATCAAGGAAAGAAGCAACTTAGAACTAAGGAGAAATTTCCTGACAGTTAGAACAATTAATAAGTGGAACGACTTGCCTTCAGAAGTTGTGAATGCTCCAACACTGGAAATTTTTAAGAAAATGTTGGATAACCATCTGACTGAGATGGTGTAGGGTTTCCTGCCTGGGCAGGGGGTTGGACTAGAAGGCCTCCAAGGTCCCTTCCAACTCTGATGTTATGTTATGTTAAGTTCCTGTTAGGCATAGATTTTGATCATCATCTCTTCCTCCTCCTCCTCCTCCTCCTCCTCCTCCTCCTCCTCCTCCTCCTCCTCCTCCTCCTCCTCCTCCTCCTCCTCCTTGATACACCTTCAGATCCTTGACACCCATAGTTACTTTGTAGGGGAGATGGGTAGCACAGAAATTTAATACATTTAAAAATAAATAAATAAATAAAATTAGAATAGAATAGAATAGAACAGAATTTATTGGCCAAGTGTGATTAGACACACAAGGAATTTGTTTTGGTGCATATGCTCTCAGTGTACATAAAAGTAAAAGAAAAAAAAATACCTTCATCAAAGGTACAACATTTGCAACACAAATGATGATCATAGGTTGCAATAATAACCCTTAATGAGAGCAACAAAAAGTTACAGTCATACAGTCATAAGTGGAAAGAGATTGGTGATGAAAATGATGAGAAGATTAATAGTAGTGTAGATTTAGTAAATAGTTTGACAGTGTTGAGGGAATTATTTGTTTAGCAGAGTGATGGCATTCTGGAAAAAACTGTTCTTGTGTCTATTTTTTCTGGTGTGCAGTGCTCTATAGCGTTGTTTTGATGGTAGGAGTTGAAAGTTTATGTCCAGGATGTGAGGGATCTCTAAATATTTTCACGGCCCTCTTCTTGACTCGTGCAGTATACAGGTCCTCAATGGAAGGCAAGTTGGTAGTAATTATTTTTTCTGCAGTTCTAATGATCCTCTGAAGTCTGTGTCTTTCTTGTTGGGTTGCAGAACCAAACCAGACAGTTATAGAGGTGCAAATAGAGGCAACCTTCTAAAGGCTAAAATTCCTTCCCTTTATAGAGTTTTCAAAACACTTCATTGTTATACTTATGGTTATTTCCACCTTCCTTGAATCTTTTTTTTTTAAAGAGCGATTCCCAAAACGAAGCACACTATTTGCGGTCAAGACCATGCAATGCACAATAAAACGAAACTATTATTCCTCTTGATTTAGGGTCTATATTTTTATTGCCTCTGACTAAAACTGCACTTGTCACTTCTGCCATCCTGCCACCCTGCTGATAGATATTGACTGCAATCAAATCCCCAAATCCATTCAGCGTGTGATCAACATTTCCATAATCCACGAGCAGCTAAACAGACTGCTGATACCAGTGCTTATGCCAAATGTGTCAGCAGGGTTTTATATCACTGCTAAGCAGAGGTGGTATTTAGCAGGTTCTGACCAGTTCTGGAGAACCGGGAGTGGACATTTTGAGTAGTTTGGAGAACCGGTAAATACCACCTCTGACTGGCCCTGCCCCCATCTATTCTCTGCCTCCCAAGTCCCAGCTAATCGGGAGGAAATGAGGATTTTGCAGTATCCTTCCCCTGCCATGGCCACCATACCATGCCCACCAAGCCACGCCTACAGAACTGGTAGTAAAAAAAATTGAATCCCACCACTGCTGCTAAGTAACTTTGTATGGGGGAAGAGTAGCTATAGAGATTCACAATCATCCAGATCAGGGGTTAGCAACTTTAAGACTTGTGGACTTTAACTCCCAGAATTCTGGGAGTTGAAGTCCTCCAGGCTTAAAGTGGCCAAAGTTGGAGACCCCTGCTTTGGAGAATAAGTCAACTTCTGTCAAGTGCAAGAAGTCAGGAACCAGGATAGAGTTCAAAAGTACTACAAGAGAGCTATGGAGATTCACAATCATTCAGATCAGGGGTCTCCAACCTTGGCAACTTTAGGACTTGTGGACTTCAACTCCCAGAATTTCTCAGCCAGCTTTGCTGGCTCAGGGACTCTGGTGTTAAAGTCCACAAGTCTTAAAGATGCCAAGGTTGGAGACCCCTGATCCAGATCATGATTGTCCCGAAGGTGGTTTTTTTTTTTTTCAAAAGACAACTAGACTTTCTTGGTTTTTTCTTTGAAGACATTTCACTTGTCATCCTAGAAACTTCTTCAGTTCTGGCCAAATGAATGGGGGAAAGGAAGGATTTATATACGTTAGAAATCATCTGTTTCTTGCCACAAATGTGGCAAGAAAGGTGGTAAAATGGAGCAAAACTCACTTAACAAATGTCTTACTTAGCAACATATATTTGGGGCTTGAGTGTGGTCGTAAGTCAAGGACTAGCTGTGTGTGGATTTAGCTTAATATCACTGATGTCACCTATTATGAAATACACGGAGTGATGGATTAGCTTAGTGATCCATGATAGCAACAAAGTCAATTTCATGTTACATGACTGTTATATAACACAAAGCAAAGGGATTTCTGAAGTGATGGCTTTCAGGGGGGAAAAAATAATCCATTTTCCCCCTACAAGTTCTAATTCATTTTGATTAAAAAAAAATAGTACTTGCTTTTAACATTCATTTGCAAGAAGTTAATTTTGGGAAAAATATTCCAGGTGTTCAAGAGATTCCTCACAAGGCCATGGGTATCTGTGAATGCTTTTCCTTTCATAGCAGAGTTTTTGTCCTCATAAGAGAGAGTTTGGTCTAGCAAGGTCTAGAAATAGTGTTTGATGGCTTCATTCTCAACTGCCAGTTTGGTGTGGTGGTTAAACAGCTGGCCTAGTAACCAGGAAATTGGGAGATCTAGTCCCTCCTTAGGCATGAAAGCCGGCTGGATGTCTTTGGGCCAATCCCCAGGAGACTGTGAGTTCTAGTCCCGCTTTAGGCATGAAAACTGCCTTAGGCATGAAAGACAGCTGGGTGACTTTACCAATCTCTCTCTCTCTCTCAGTCCAGCCTACCTCATACGTGAGTTGTAGGGAAAACAGATTGTTGTGCCCCCCCCAGCGGCCAGCAGATCTGGCATCAGATTCGGACAGTGAGGAGGTTGGGGAGGAACATGGGCCAGTCCTGGAGTCTGGGGAAGACTCTGATGAGGGCTCTGAATCGGAGGTAGAGAGGGATCCAGGGCCGTATGCCAGTTATCAGCTGCCTTCGGAGTCAGACATCAGTGAGGCAGAGGAACAGCTGGAGCCTGTTCCCAATGTACACATGCACAGAGTTGCCAGACGAAGGGAACAGCTAAAGAACAAGGGTCAACTTGGGAGCAAAGCCACAGGTGGACAATGAATGGGGAATAAAAGAGGAGCGCAGGGAGTGGAGTTTGCGGGAAACAATTATTTCATACTTGCCAAGTATTGCGACATCTGAAATATATCGGCCTGGCCACTCTCCAAACCTGATAAAGGTTGGTAATTGTGAACTTTCTTGAAAGACTGTGGGAGAAGAAAGACTTTGCTGGAGAGGAATTCACTATAAATTAAACAAAAGGGTTTTTTTGTCGGGACAAGGAGTTTGGGAAAGCCTAGGTCAGAACACAGATGGAGGAAGGAGTATTTAGTACGATCCCCATCTTCAGCTGTTTATAAAAATAATTAAAGCAATATATAAATGCAATAAATAAATATTCTCATGTGGTTTCTAACAGCTGACGGCAACTTGATGGCATACGATCAATCAAAATGATTTTTTGTAGATTTACACCTTGTTTTTTCTCTCGAAGCTCAGAATGATTTTTTATATATATAAAGACATATATATCCCCCCCAAGCACATCCTAGATCTGACCAACCACTGCCTATCCAACACATACTTCATCTATAATGGACAAAAATACAAACAAATAGAAGGAGCACCCATGGGATCACCCCTCTCACCTGTCATTGCCAACCTCTACATGGAACGCTTTGAAACCCAAGCTCTAGAAAAATCTGATCACAAATCCAAACTCTGGCTCAGATACGTAGACAACACCTTCATAATCTGGCCACATGGGAAAGAAAAACTTGACAACTTCCTCACACACCTCAATAGCCTACACCCCAAAATACAGTTCACCATGGAAACAGAAGTTAACAACCAACTTCCCTTCCTAGATGTCTTAGTCTACAGAAAACCCAATGGCTCCCTAGGACACACCATCTACCAGAAGAAAACACACACAAACTGCTATCTGCACGCACTCTCACACCACCACCCAGCACAGATCAACTCCGTAGCCAAGACACTTATCTCCAGAACAAAACGCTTAGCTGACGAACATCACCTAAAAACCGAACTACACACTCTCACTAACGTACTAACATCCAATGGATTCCAGAGAAATAAGATTACCAAACTAATCCAAAAAGAACCCCCCACTAAAATCCAAGACAGAGAACAAGAAAACGGCACAGCTCTCCTCCCATATATAAAAGGCACCACAGACAGAATCAGCAAGATCCTCCAGAAACACAACATCAAGACAGCATTCTGCACAAACCGAAAAATATCCACCATCCTAAGAAACCCCAAAGACAAAATTGAGTTAGAAAATCAAGGAGTATATGAAATCCCATGCACCGCCTGCCCCACCACATACATTGGACAAACCAACAGAAGAATAAGTGCACGCATTGAAGAACACAAGAACTCAGTCAAAAAAGAGGAACCAATTTATTCCTTAGTCCAACACCTTAAAGCCACTGGACAGGATATTGACTTTAAAAAGACCAGAACTATCGCCAAAACTGAACACTTTAACAACAGAATAATCAGAGAAACCATCGAGATAGAAAAATGCCCACACAGCATGAACAAATGAGATGATACCTCCCGCCTACCAGCCATTTGGAAACCCACCCTTATTGACAAACGAGTCCCTAACATGAAGAATGACACCAGACCCACACTCACGCAGTCCACACAGGATGTCACCACCACACATCCACCCAGAAAGCAGACCCAAACCCACACTGATCATGAAGCACGACCAAGGACCAGAAGCCAGACCGCAACTGCAACATTAGCCATTTCAAATCCCTCCAATCCATACATGCAGCAGACTGACACCCACTATGAAGATGTAGCACGACCACAAACACGAAGCCAAACAACAGGAATGCAGCTCACCAGCTCAAATCCCCCTGCAACTCAGACTAATCTGAGCACAACCAAGCCCCCACCCAAACAGGAGACACCCCCAGCCAATCAGAGCACAAAAAACCCCCCACCCAATCAGTTCAAACCCCCACTAGCAATTAAAAAGGAAGAAACAGCTGCAATCACACATTGCTCCCAGAAGCACGAAGCTGAAGCCTGAAGATGACGAATGAGACTTTCGAAGCGTCGCCAAGACACTTCCAATTTTATGCGGAGAAAACCTGAATAACCAAAGATCTACATACAAACAGAAACCTCAGAAAACAAATATATATATATATATTTGTTTTCTGAGGTTTTCGCGGGTGTTTGTATGTAGGTCTTTGGTTATTCGGGTTTTCTCCCGCGTAAAATTGGAAGTGTCTTGGCGACGTTTTGACGAAGTCTCATTTGTCATCTTCAGGCTTCAGCTTCGTGCTTTTATATATATAAAACTCCCTTTTCTAATTTTTCCCTACAATAACTTTATGAGCTAATTTGAGCTGAGACAGGCTGAGCACATCATCTGTGCCTTCCCATGGATTACAATACTGTAATGGTGAAGTACAATGTCCCACTGCATCCTCCCAGTGTCCCACAGAAATATTGCTGGTGGCTGTCTTAAGTAGGCAGGAGCTTCCATCTTCTGACAACAGTATGGAAGTCATCAGCCATTGTCCTCTTCTAGGTTAAGCTGTCAACTGGCCTGTAGTCCAAAAAATGCCTTTGATAGTCTCGCATTCAAATCCTTTCCCTAGGCAGACCTTTAAGCCTGCTTTCACCTCTTGATCCCAATCACTTCAATTGCAAATAGAATTGGACTGAAGGCGAAAGGAGAAGGGGACAGCAGAGGATGAAATGGTTAGACAGAGTCATTGACACAGTGGACATGAGTCTGGGCAGATGTCAGTGGGGCTTTGCCTGCTGTGATCCATGGGGTTGCAAAGAGTCGAACAAAAACAACATGAATACAGTGACCAGTAAACAAAACCAGTGATCTGCCAGAGACAATAGAATTCTAATTTTGTAAGTTACTTTCACAGTAACACCCATACAGAGAGATGAGAGAGAGAGAGAGTGAGATGAGAGAGAGAAAGAGAGGAGAGAGAGAGAGAGATGAGAGAGAGTGAGAGTGAGAGTGAGAGATAGAGAAGAGAGAGAGAGAGGAGAGAGAGAGATGTGTATGGGAGAGAGAGAAGAGAGGGAGAAAAATGAGAAAGAGAGGGGGGAGGAGAGAGAAAAATCAGAGAGAGATGAGAGAGAGGAAGAGAGATGAGAAAGTTATGAAAGAGAGTTATTAAAGAGAGGTATGCGGTGTGTGTGTGAGTGAGAGAGAGAGAAAGATATTAGAAAGAAAAAGGTTGTGTGAGAGAGATATGTGTGAGAAAGAGAGGAGAGAGATGAGAGAGGGGAGAGAGAGAGTGAAATGAAAAAGAGAGATGAGGGAGAGATGTGTGAGTGACAAAGAGGGAGAGAGAGAGAGGGAGGGGGAGAGAGAAAGAGAGAGAGAGAGAGGGGAGGGAGAGAGAGAGAGAGACAGAGAGACAGAGAGGAGGGCGGGGAGAGAGAGAGACAGAGACGGAGGGAGAGAGGAGGAGGAGGAGAGAGGAGGAGGAGAGAGAGAGAGAGAGAGAGAGAGAGTGAGAGAGAGAGAGTTGCAGAGGCTATAATGATAAATGGATCCCCAGAAAGTAACTTGCCTGGCAGGAAAGTAGAAATAAACTCTAAAATACAAATGAAACCCCCCACCACCTAGCAAGCGACTCTCAATTTATGTTGCTCCAAGCAATGGAAATATATAATGGAAAAAACATTGTTCTCGGGAGGTGTGACCCTCTTTTCACCACCTTTTGAATGGAAGCAGTAAATTAGAGGAATGTCTTTCATCTCTAAAAAAGCTTCCTGGGTTACACGCGCTGCGGAGCGTGAAGATGGGGAAGAGTCTGTGGGATCCCAGAAGATCCCTTATGGTTCATTGGAAGGTGTTTTTCTTCAGCATTCAGGTCAGTTTGATAAAAGAAGTCCAGGAGTTCTTGGTTTTCTTTTTCCACCGTTTTTGGATCCTCTCCAAGTTAATCTGAGGTGAACTTTGAAACATCTCCTGGCATTTTATTTTCAGAAGGATGTGCTTGGTTCTTACATAAGTTTCCAGGAGCTCCAAGGAGAGAGGATGACAATGGCATCCAATTACGGAGGACTGAAGCTGCTGAAATGAAAGAGGAGACATTTGGGGAGTGTAATTAGGAAACCAAGCTATATGAGAGTGGTGACAACAGATGACAATTCTAATGGCACACTAGGGGGAAATTGAGCTCCTGAAGTTGCTCAAAACTAATTAAAAAAAAGATGTCAAAAGAAACATAATGAGGAAACAGCACCTTCCAGGAAAAACTTTCCCCCTCAGAGAGGAAAAATGGAGGGATCCTTTGTGAGGAAGGTGATGGGGAGGAGGAGGGGGGGAAGGGGAAGAGGAAGAAGAGGAGGAGGAGGAGGAGGAGGAGGAGGAAGAGGAGGCCAGGGATGAAGGGGGAAGGAGGAGGAGGAAGAGGAGGCCAGGGATGAAGGGGGAAGGAGGAGGAGGAAGAGGAGGAGGAGAGAGAGGAGGAAGAGGAGGAGGAGGAGAAGAGGTGGAGGAGGATGGGGTGAAGGGTGAAGGAGGAGGAGGAGAAGAAGAAGAAGAAGAAGAAGAAGAAGAAGAAGAAGAAGAAGAAGAAGAAGAAGAAGAAGAAGAAGAAGAAGAAGAAGAAGAAGAAGAAGAAGAAGAAGAAGAAGAAGAAGAAATGCAGGAGGAGGAGAAGGAGAAGGAGGAGGAGAAGAAAAAGAAGAAGAAGAAGAAGAAGAAGAAGAAGAAGAAGAAGAAGAAGAAGAAGAAGAAGAAGAAGAAGAAGAAGAAGAAGAAGAAGAAGAAGAAGAGGAAGAGGAGGAGGATGAGGACGAGGAGGAGGGGGGGAGGAAGAGGAGGAGGGGTGAGATAGAGATCTTTAATTTTAAAAGAACATGTCTCCAGTTAAAGAATAGAATAGAATAGAATAGAATAGAATAGAATAGAATAGAATAGAATAGAATAGAATAGAATAGAATAGAAATTTTTTTATTGGCCAAGTGTGATTGGACACACAAGGAATTTGTCTTGGTGCATAGGCTCTCAGTGTACATAAAAGCTGTACATAAAGCTCAGACAAACCATAAGGAGACATACTGATTGTCTTTCAAGGGGCATCCGAATGGCCTCTATGCCTTTAAAATGCAGAGAAATGGTTTTTTTTAAAAAAAAACTCTGACCAGTCAACTCTTGCCTGAAAAATAGCCACTTTAGAGATTTCATGAATGGAACAAGGAACAGGAAGACATCTGGAGGCAAATGGTGAGTGTGTGCATCCATGAATCACTTTATTTTATTAGATGTTAATCCTGCTTTCATTATTTTATAGATAACTCCTACGGACTTGGACCCATATGGTTGGCCATCTTTTATGGGCCTTTGGTGATCTTTGTTTACGACGGATACATCTCTGAACGGCCTAGGATGGACACTTTTACCGCGACTATCTGGACTACCGCTCCATGAGATATACACTCGCCGAACTACTACGATTGCGAGGTTCCCCCGCCTCGCAAGAATGGCCCTCCAAGCTATCGAGGGCCTACCTCAACGAAGGGTCTTGGGACCCAGAGAGGTGGCACGCGAGCAAGAAGAACTTATGGGGTTTTTTAAATAGATTTTTTAATAAGGGGTTTTTAAGGGGAGGGAGGGATGTGACGGGTGGGGGTGAAAACCCGTCGGGGAGGGATCCAGCCCCTGTGCTAGTTCATGCACTTTGCCATCTTGTCCGAGGCGGCGGGGAGGCGATGTTCCAGGTTCAGAGGGCTTTTCGATCTGTACGGTAAGTGGGAGGGGCAGATATGGCGGGGGCGTGTCGAGAGTTGGGAGCACGTGTTCGATGTCTAAATGCGATCGCGTGCTCCGGCCCCCAGCCCCACCCGTTCCTCAGGTGGCCATGATCCTCAGAGCTTGGACCTTCGGCTGATGTTGTGTAATGCCCGGTCCGTGGTTAACAAGGCCCCCCTGATCTGCGATCTTATTCAGGCGGGGTCCGCGGACCTTATGGGCATTACGGAGACCTGGTTGGGCCCAGAGGGGGGGGGTTCCCCTCGTTGAGATGTGTCCTCCAGGTTTCCGAGCATTTCATCAGCCGAGGGCCCAAGGTAGGGGTGGGGGGATGGCGGTTGTTATTAAGGAAGATCTAGAGCCGAGGGAGGCCACTGTTCCTCAGATTGCCGGCTGTGAATCCCTCTATGTGCGGTGGGGCCATAGGAGCCAGTTGGGCTTGTTGGTCGCGTACCTGGCTCCTTGCTGCGTGACCACAGCCCTGCCAGAGCTGTTGGAGGTGCTCGCCGCTGTGGCGGTTGAGACCCCCAGACTTATAGTTATGGGGGATTTCAACCTGCTGTCAGTTGGCTTGTCATCAACGGCAGCTCGGGAGTTTGAGGCTTCCATGACGGCCTTAGACCTGACTCGAGTAAATGATGGCCCTACGCACATGGGGGGAGGCACGCTGGACTTGATTTATATCTCTGGTCAGTGGTTAAATGATCTGGTACTAGATGATTTAGTAACAGAACCAATGTCATGGTCCGATCATTTTCTCCTTCGCCTAGACTTCCGAACCGCCATTCACCATCGCAGGGAGACGGAACCTATACGTTGGTTCCGTCCCAGGCGCCTGATGGACCCTGAGAGGTTCCTGACGGAGCTTGGGCCTTTCCCTGAGGATCTGGCCCACGGCACGACTGAGGAACTCGTCGCGGCCTGGGAACAGGCTGCGGCGGAGGCCTTAGACCGTGTCGTGCCTTTGCGGCCTCTGACCCGGCGTAGGTCTCGTCTGGCCCCTTGGTTCTCCGAGGGGCTGAGGGAGATGAAACGCCGGCGAAGACGCCTAGAGAGCACCTGGAGGTCCAGTCACTCCGAAGCTGATCGGACACTAGTTAGGTCCTATACTAGGAACAGGAAGACATCTGGAGGCAAATGGTGAGTGTGTGCATCCATGAATCACTTTATTTTATTAGATGTTAATCCTGCTTTCATTATTTTATAGATAACTCCTACGGACTTGGACCCATATGGTTGGCCATCTTTATGGGCCTTTGGTGATCTTTGTTTACGACGGATACATCTCTGAACGGCCTAGGATGGACACTTTTACCGCGACTATCTGGACTACCGCCCATGAGATATACACTCGAACTACTACGATTGCGAGGTTCCCCGCCGCAAGAATGGCCCTCAAGCTATCGAGGGCCTACCTCAACGAAGGGTCTTGGGACCCAGAGAGGTGGCACGAGCAAGAAGAACTTATGGGGTTTTTAAATAGATTTTTAATAAGGGGTTTTAAGGGAGGGAGGATGTGACGGGTGGGGTGAAAACCCGTCGGGAGGATCCAGCCCCTGTGCTAGTTCATGCACTTTGCCATCTTGTCCGAGGCGGCGGGGAGGCGATGTTCCAGGTTCAGAGGGCTTTTCGATCTGTACGGTAAGTGGGAGGGGCAGATATGGCGGGGCGATCGAGAGTTGGGAGCACGTGTTCGATGTCTAAATGCGATCGCGTGCTCCGGCCCCCCTGCCGCCACCCGTTCCTCAGCTGGCGATCATCCTCAGAGCCTGGACCTTCCGCTGATGTTGTGTATTGCCCGGTCCGTGCTTAACAACGCCCCCCCGGTGTGCGTTCTCATTCAGGCGGGGTCCGCGGACCTTATGGGCATTACGGAGACCTGGTTGGGCCCAGAGGGGGGGTTCCCCTCGTTGAGATGTGTCCTCCAGGTTTCCGAGCATTTCATCAGCCGAGGGCCCAAGGTAGGGGTGGGGGGGTGGCGGTTGTTATTAAGGAAGATCTAGAGCCGAGGGAGGCCACTGTTCCTCAGATTGCCGGCTGTGAATCCCTCTATGTGCGGTGGGGCCATAGGAGCCAGTTGGGCTTGTTGGTCGCATACCTGGCTCCTTGCTGCGTGACCACAGCCCTGCCAGAGCTGTTGGAGGTGCTCGCCGCTGTGGCGGTTGAGACCCCCAGACTTATAGTTATGGGGGATTTCAACCTGCCGTCAGTTGGCTTGTCATCAACGGCAGCTCGGGAGTTTGAGGCTTCCATGACGGCCTTAGACCTGACTCGAGTAAATGATGGCCCTACGCACATGGGGGGAGGCACGCTGGACTTGATTTATATCTCTGGTCAGTGGTTAAATGATCTGGTACTAGATGATTTAGTAACAGAACCAATGTCATGGTCCGATCATTTTCTCCTTCGCCTAGACTTCCGAACCGCCATTCACCATCGCAGGGAGACGGAACCTATACGTTGGTTCCGTCCCAGGCGCCTGATGGACCCTGAGAGGTTCCTGACGGAGCTTGGGCCTTTCCCTGAGGATCTGGCCCACGGCACGACTGAGGAACTCGTCGCGGCCTGGGAACAGGCTGCGGCGGAGGCCTTAGACCGTGTCGTGCCTTTGCGGCCTCTGACCCGGCGTAGGTCTCGTCTGGCCCCTTGGTTCTCCGAGGGGCTGAGGGAGATGAAACGCCGGCGAAGACGCCTAGAGAGCACCTGGAGGTCCAGTCACTCCGAAGCTGATCGGACACTAGTTAGGTCCTATACTAGGACCTACCTAGTGGCAATGGGGGAGGCGAGGCGTACCTACGCCTCCACCCTCATTGCGTCGGCAGATAACCGCCCGGCCGCCCTGTTTCGGGTGACCCGCTCCCTCCTTCATCAGGAGGTGCGGGATGACCCTTTGCAGGGACGCGCCGAGGAGTTTAGTGGTTATCTATACGATAAAATCGCTCAGCTCCGGGACGATCTGGACCGAATTTGGGATGATCCAAGCGGGGGAGAGGAGGCACGTCTTGTTGAGTCTGTTTGGGATCAGTTTGATCCTGTGGCTCCCGAGGACGTGGACAGGTTATTGGGGAGGCTCCATGCCACGACATGTTTACTGGACCCGTGCCCTTCCTGGCTGGTACTGGCTACTCAGGAGGTGACACGAGGCTGGCTCAGAGGATTTTTAATGCTTCTTTGTTGGAGGGAGTTTTCCCCGCCGCCTTGAAAGAGGCGGTGGTGAGACCCCTCCTTAAGAAGCCTTCTCTGGACCCAGCTATTTTAAGTAATTATCGTCCGATCTCCAATCTTCGCTTTGTTGCGAAGGTTGTAGAGAGTGCTGTGGCTCGACAGCTACCCCAGTACCTGGATGAAGATGTCTATCTGGACCCGTTCCAGTCCGGTTTCCGACCCGGATACAGCACAGAGACGGCTTTGGTCGCATTGGTGGATGATCTCTGGAGGGCCAGGGACAGGGGTTATTCCTCTGCTCTGGTCCTGTTAGACCTCTCAGCGGCTTTTGATACCATCGACCATGGTATCCTGCTGCGCCGGTTGGAGGGATTGGGAGTGGGAGGCACCGTATATCGGTGGTTCTCCTCCTATCTCTCCGACCGGTCGCAGATGGTGTTGATGGGGGGCAGAGGTCGACCGCGAGGGGCCTCACTTGTGGGGTCCCGCAGGGGTCGATCCTCTCGCCCCTTCTGTTCAACATCTATATGAAGCCGCTGGGTGAGATCATCAGTGGCTTTGGGGTGAGATACCAGCAGTACGCTGACGACACCCAGCTGTACTTTTCCACCCCGGGCCACCCCAATGAAGCTGTTGAAGTGCTGTCCCGGTGTTTGGAGGCCGTACGGGTCTGGATGGGGAGAAACAGGCTCAAGCTTAATCCCTCCAAGACGGAGTGGCTGTGGATGCCGGCATCCCGATTCAGCCAGCTGCAACCGCGGCTGGCTGTTGGGGGCGAGTTATTGGCCCCAAAGGATAGGGTGCGCAACTTGGGTGTCCTCCTGGCTGTCGTTTGAAGATCATTTGACGGCCGTCTCCAGGAGGGCCTTCCACCAGGTTCGCCTGGTTCGGCAGTTGCGCCCCTTCCTTGATCGGGATGCCTTATGCACGGTCACTCACGCGCTCGTTACCTCTCGCTTGGATTATTGTAACGCTCTCTACATGGGGCTCCCCTTGAAGTGCGTCCGGAGGCTTCAGTTAGTCCAGAACGCAGCTGCGGGTGATAGAGGAGCTGCACGCAGCTCCCATGTAACACCTCTCCTGCGCAGGCTGCACTGGCTACCTGTGGCCTCTCGGGTGCACTTTAAGGTGTTAGTCACGACCTTTAAGGCGCTCCATGGCTTAGGACCTGGGTACTTACGGGACCGCCTGCTGCTACCACATGCCTCCCACCGACCCGTACGCTCTCACAGAGAGGGACTCCTCAGGGTGCCGTCCGCCAAACAATGTCGGCTGGCGGCCCCCAGGGGACGGGCCTTCTCTGTGGGGGCTCCCACACTCTGGAACGAACTCCCCCCGGGCTTACGCCAGATATCTGATCTTCGGACATTCCGTCGCGAACTGAAAACATATCTCTTTATTCGCGCGGGGCTGGCTTGAATGGAATTTTAAACTCAAATTTTTAGCAATTTTAATGGGGCTTTTGCTTTTATGGTAAATTTCTTAAATTTTTCAGGCTCATTTAATAAGTTTTTTTAATTGATATTTTAACTTTGTATATTGTTCTTTGTTGGTTTTATTCTGCCTGTACACCGCCCTGAGTCCTTCGGGAGAAGGGCGGTATAAAAATCAAATAAATAATAATAATAATAATAATAACTCAAGGCAGTGAACATACATGATGCTATTTCTTCCTCCTCTTTGAGCCAAAAGTCACCTAGCCAGCTTTTCATGCCTAAAGCGGGACCAGAACGTACAGTCTCTTGGTGATTCACCCAAAGTCACCTAGCCGGCTTTCATGCCTAACTTGGGACTGGACCTCACCGTCTCCTAGTGATTGACTCAAAGTCAAACTTTCGTACCTAAGGTGGGACTAGAACTCACCATCTCCTGGTTTCTAGACCAGAACCTTAACAACCACACCAAATTGACACTTGAGAATGAAACCATCAAATGATATACATAGAATAGAATAACCGAGTTGGAAGGGACTTTGGACATCCATTCCTTCTTGATTGGTTTCCATCATGTTTCTCCTGCTTTCTCTGCAGCTGTCTTCTGTCCTTCTCAGTGGTGGGTTTCAAAAATTTTTTACTACCGGTTCTGTGGGTGTGGCTTGGTGGGCATGGAATGGCTGGGTGGGCATGGTTTGGTGGGCATGGCAAGGGAAGGATACTGTAAAATCTCTATTCCCACCGCACGCCTGGGGAAGGTTACTGCAAAATCCACATTTCCTCCTGATCAGCTGGGACTTGGGAGGCAGAGAATAGATGGGGGTAGGGCCAATCAGAATATTTACTACCGGTTCTCCGAACTACTCAAAATTTCTGCTACCGGTTCTCCAGAACTGGTCAGAACCTGCTGAAACCCACTTCTGGTCAACATTTCTCCCAACATTTGGCCCCTCCCTTAACAGTTGTAAGTTATGAATAGAATAGAATAGAATAGAATAGAGTAGGGTAGGGTAGGGTAGGGTAGGGTAGGGTAGGGTAGGGTAGGGTAGGGTAGAATAGAATAGAATAGAATAGAATAGAATAGAATAGAATAGAATAGAATAGAATAGAATAGAATAGTTGGAAGGGACCTTGGAGGTTTTCTAGTCCAACCCCCTGCTTAGGCAGGAAACCCTACACCACTTCAGACAAATGGTTATCCAACATCCTCTTAAAAACTTCCAGTGTTGGAGCATTCGCAACTTCTGGAGGCAAGTTGTTCCACTGAAGAATTGTTCTCACTGGCAGGAAATTTCCCCCTAGTTCTAAGTTGCTTCTCTCCTTGATTAGTTTCCACCCATGAAGTGGAAACAAACATGAAGAAAAAATTTGTGGACTCTTCTCTGTCTTGACCGAGACTGTGTATGGAGCATTATTTTCACTCCTTTGCCTCAGGCAGCAAAATCTTTTGGTTTGGCTCTGTGAAGAGTAGATCCTGGATTCAGCTTAAAGGTTACTTTTTGTGTTTACACGCTCTCTACTGTGGCATCCAATCTGGCTTCTGTGAACCAGATTATGTAGTTTATCTCCAAAGTCACCTGGATCAAGCACCATTGTTCCATTAGAATTCCCCTTTTGGCTATATAATCCTGAGCACTGAGAACATATAAAGTTTAGAAGTCAAGGACCAGTGGAGTGCAGATGTTCAAGGAAGGGAATCGGGGCATTTCTCAATGCATCTTTTATTGGGTCCTTCTGGAAACCTTTTGCCTTGACTGGTTTTATGCGGCTATAAAGGATGGCTAATCGAAGAAATCAATTCCCTTTTTGTTTTTTGTTTTACGTTTCTAAGCCACTACTGATATCAGGCCAAAATAATTCTTCCTGACATTTATGCTTCTTTATAAGAGATGAATCTGAGACAGTGTTAACCGTTTGTTGTTTTCCTGGAATCGATCCTTTTCCAAAAACAAAGTACACATTATAAAGAGCAAATGTCAGTTATGATCACCTGTAGAAGCTCACAGGTGTAGGAGGTGACCAGGCTGAGTCTGAGGGAGGGGTCAAATGTATCATCAGTCTAGAGCAGGGCTCCACAACCCTTGGGCCCTGGTGTCAACATTCCAAAGAATGCATCCGCCAAAAACAGAACCCCGAGGCAGGTAGATTCCTCAAACAACATGTTTATTGGATACATCATATCAGCACAGCTAGTAAAAACCAGCTCTAAAAGTTCCTGCAGTTTTTTCCCCTAATTAAAAGAGCAAATACCATGTTTTCCTGAAAATAAGACATCCCCTGATAATAAGCCTAATTGGGCTTAAGAGTGCATGCGCTAAAATAAGTTCCCCCCACCCAAAAAAATATTTAAATGCATGCACAGCCGGTCCCTGTCATTTCTTCTGGTTAGGATTAGGGATACAGAGCTAGAAATCAGATAAGATGGCAAGAGGAGCCCCGTCTTGCTCCACACACCCCAAAATAATAAGACCTCCCTGAAAATAAAGCTAAGCACTTATTTCTGGGTTCAAAACAATATAAGGCAGGGTCTTATTTTTGGGAAAACATAGTATTTCCCTCCCTAGATGTCCCTGGTCACACTGTCCAATGAAAATGGCTGGTAGTCTGCTTGGTCACTCTTCTCCTTCAACCATCACCTGTTGGGATGATCTTGGCTCTCACAAGAAAACTTTTTGTTTTGACTGTTAGCCGATCTATCTACTTCCCCCTCCCTTCCCCCTCTCAGAGTTCGTGGCAACTGTGAGGCATCAAAAGATGGCTTCAGCCAGGATCACTTCAGAATTGACATCCGGACCTGTTGTGGCTCCAGCCCCCGAACCTGGCCCCATGCCCGAAAGTGACTCCGAGAGTGAGGGGGAAGGGCTGGTAAGGCTTACCTCGGGAGCATCGATTCCTTTGGCCCAGCTCCAGGAGCCAGAACCAGGCCAGTAGGAGGATGTAATGAGGCTGACATCCCCTGATTCCTCCCTTCCTCAGGCTACGCCTTCAGACGCAGCTGATAATCATACTAATCAAGCCTGGATCGACCAGTGCTTCAGAAGATTAGAGAGGCGGCGTCATCAAAGGGAAGGGTGGGGCAGAAACCCCATCCCACAGGATATATAAGGAGCTTTGGGACTGCTCTCAGTTCCATGGGAAGCAAATTAGCTGAACCGTGTCGAAGTGAGCTGAAGTCTTAATCTGTTTGAACTTTTTGGCAGGCAGCTGCGTTTTCTCGGCCAGGACTGATAGGAGCCGTGAATCCACTGACTGTAGGCCAGCTCGTTACTCCAAAGTGGGGAAGGAGACAGAACAGGACCACTATCGGGCCACATCAGTGATGGGTGAACACATGTGTGCGCAGCCCCACTCACACTGGTGCTTGCAGACACATTTGGGCTGGAAAGTTTGGGGAACACTGGTCTAGAGTCATTGTATCATCCTTGTTGCTCTTCTTGTTTGACAACTTAATATTTTATTTTCAGACTTTTTCAGAGCAATAGGAAATCCCAGAAGACTGAAAAGGGGATGATCGGACATTCAGGATACTGCAATACTGGATGGTGAAGGCAGCCAGTGCCCCTTGGACAGTTAGTAGGGGGAGCCCAGGGGTGAAATGCTCCCAGTTTGGACTGGATCACCCGAATAAACCTCCCATCGACATGTGCGCTCTCACAGGGAGGGCCTCCTTAGGGTGCCATCGGCCAATCAGTGTCGGCTAGCGGCCCCCAGGGGAAGAGCGTTCTCTGTGGGGGCTCTGGCCCTGTGGAATGAACTACCTGTGGGGCTACATCTTCTCCCTGATCTTCGGACCTTTAAGCACGAGCTCAAAACTTTCTTCTTTCACCAAGCAGGGTTAGCCTAATGATAAATTTTAATTGAGGGTTTATTAGTGGGGTTGTTAAGGGGTTTAATCTATTTTCTAACTTTTACTTAGTTATTTTAAATATTCAGCTTATTGAATCAGATTTTTAATGAATATTGTATTTTAAATTTTTTTGATATCTATGTTTTATCTATGCTGTACACCGCCCTGAGTCTTCGGAGAAGGGCGGTGTAAAAATACAAAAAATAACATAAAATAAAATAAAATAAATGGCGGCGGGTGGTTCGGAGAACTGGTAGCAAAAATACCCGCTGGCCCCCCTTTCCATGCCTTCGTCTTCTTCGCCCAAAAAATGCTTTTAAAAGTAAAAAAAAAAGCCTCTGATGATTGCACGGCTCAGCTGGGATTGTCAGAACCCTTTAAAAGCATTTTTTACAACTTCTTCAACCGAAGAAGTTGTAGAAAAAATGCTTTTAAAAGTAAAAAAAAAAGTTGGCCACGCTCACCCAGTTAAATTACCCCCCACCAAGCCACACCCACAGAACCGGTAGTAACAAATTTTACATTTCATCCCTGGGGGAGCCCCAAAAGCAGCAGGAATCCCTGTGATTCATCTCAATGCATTTGTTTTCCACAGCAAGGGAAACAATACTGATGCATTCAGTTTTGGACACCATGATGTAAAAAAGATGTGGAGACTCTAGAAAGAGTGCAGAGAAGAGCAACAAAGATGATTAGGGGACTGGAGGCTAAAACATATGAAGAACGGTTGCAGGAACTCAGTATGTCTAGTTTAAAGAAAAGAAGGACTAGGGAAGACATGATAGCAGTGTTCCAATATCTCAGGGGCTGCCACAAAGAAGAGGGAGTCAAGCTATTCTCCAAAGCACCTGAGGGTAGAACAAGAAGCAATGGATGGAAACTGATCAAGGAAAGAAGCAACTTAGAACTAAGGAGAAATTTCCTGACAGTTAGAACAATTAATCAGTGGAACAACTTGCCTGCAGAAGTTGCGAATGCTCCAACACTGGAAGTTTTTAAGAAAATGTTGGATAACCATTTGTCTGAAGTAGTGTAGGGCTTCCTGCCTAGGCAGGGGGTTGGACTAGAAGACCTCCAAGGTCCCTTCCAACTCAACTCTTCTCTTCTCTTCTCTTCTCTTCCATTCCATTCTATTGATAACTTACAACTGTCAAGGGGGTCAAATGTTGGGAGAAGGACAGAAGACAGCTCCAGAGAAAGCAGGAGGAACATGATGGAAACCAATCAAGAAGGAGTGGATGGAAACTCATTATAGAGAGATCCAACCTAGAATTAAGGAGAAATTTCCTGACGGTGAGAACAATTAACCAGTGGAACAGCTTGCCTTCAGAAGTTGTGGATGGGTTTTTAAGAAGAGACTGGACAACCATTTGTCTGAAATGATATAGGATCTCCTGCTTGGGCAAGGGGTAGGACCAGATGACCTCCAAGGTCCCTTCCAACTCTGCTATTTTGATGAGAGCTCTTCTCAACAGGAACAGGAAGGCATCTGACCTTGTAGCTCCAGAAGTGTTGCAAAAGGGGCCGGAATAGCTCAGGCTGTTAAGAAGCCTGTTATTAGAACACAGTAGCCTGCAATTACTGCAGGTTCAAGCCCAGCCCAAGGTTGACTCAGCCTTCCATCCTTTATAAGGTAGGTAAAATGAGGACCCAGATTGTTGGGGGGGGGGCAATAAGTTGACTTTGTAAAAAATATACAAATAGAATGAGACTATTGCCTTATACACTGTAAGCCGCCCTGAGTCTTCGGAGAAGGGCGGGATATAAATGTAAACAAAAAAATAAAAAATAAATGGTCATTGCCATAATAATATCTTCTGGAGTTCATTAGCTCAGTTTGCATTCTCTTTTCAAAACCACCCTGTCCCCCAGACATTCAGTGTCAGCTTCCAACTATCCCTAAAGCCCCAAATGCTTTTTTCTTTTAATCACAGGAGTAACGTGTAGCTATCATGACAAGTAGTCATTGCTTAGACGGCGCTTCTGTGATGTATCTGATCTCCTTTGACAGCTTGTCTAAGTTGCTTGCCATGGCTCCATTCTCAGATGATGGACGCTAAGCGCACAATGTGCTTCCTTTGGCCTGCTGTGATTTCCCCACCATTCAACCATCCCTGAGTAATGCCAGATCCTAGGATTACGAAAGAGGAAGACAGAAAGCTTTCTCGTCCTGATGTCCCTAGTACTGTGATGGTGAACCTATGGCACGTGTGCCACAGGTGGCCCGTGGAGCCATATCGGTGGGCAAATGAGCGTTGCCCGAGTTCAGATCTTCTCCTTTCACTCCTTGAATCCTCTCTAGGCATGGGACCAGGCTGGGGGCTGGAGTCATGACAGGCCTTTCATCTTCATTATCAGACTCGGAGTCTGATAAAAGGCCCAGTTCGAGACGGGAGGGGCCCGGCTGAGGAGAGGAGGGAGGACGAGTCACAACAGCATGTGTGTGCAGGCCAGCTGATTTTTGGGCCTTCTGGGCCCATCGGAAGTCGGGAAACAGGCTGTTTCTGGCCTTTGGTGGGGGGTGGGGAAGGCCGTTTTCATCCTCCCCAGGCTCCAATAAAGCTTCTGGAGCTGAGGAGGGTGAAAAATGGGCCTACCGGACCCACTGTGCCATCATGTGCCAAAAGTGGGGTGAGCATGAGAAGGGGATAGGGCGCATTGAATTATGGGTGTGGGCACATGCACACATGCTCCAGAGGTGGGTTTGAGCAGGTTCTGACCAGTTCTGGAGAACCAGTAGCGGAAATTTTGAGTAGTTTGGAGAACCGGTAGTAAAAATTCTGACTGGCCCCACCCCCATCTATTCTCTGCCTTCCAAGTCTCAGCTGATTGGGAGGAAATGGGGATTTTGCAGTAACCTTCCCCTGGATTGGGGTGGGAAAGGAGATTTTACAGTATCCTTCCCCTGCCACACCTACCAAGCCACGCCCACCAAGCCATGCCACGCCCACCAAGCCACACCCACAGAACCGGTAGTAAAAAAATTTGAAACTCACCACTGACACGATCCCCTCGCACTGTCCCCGCTTTTGGCACATGACAGCAAAAAGGTTCACCATCACTGCCCTAGTACAAATGGTTTTACCTACATTTTAGCTTCTCCTAGGCTTCCCAAGTCTTATTTAAGATAGAAGGAAGAAAAATTTGGGCAGTGGAGTTCATGCACATCAGCTGTAATAAGCCACATTTCAAGTTATCCAGATGAAAAAGATAGGGATTCTGAAGCCAAGCCAAAACTCCTAGACCAGGGGGTGTTAAACTCAAGGCCCGTGGGCCGGATCCGGACCACGGGATGCTTAGATCTGGCCCATGAGGCCACCCTGGAAACAGCAAAGGCTTGCCGTAGCTCTGCCAGCAAAAATGGAGTTTGGAAGGGCTGTGGCAGAGCCCTCCTGGTCCAGTTGTCCCAAAGGTTCTTCTTCAGGAGGCAACTAGACTTTCTTGTTTTCCTTTTGAAAGTTTTCAAGAAGAGATTGGACAGCCATTTGTCCAGAATGGCACTTTGATCAGGGAGTTAATATAACAACAGAGTTGGAAGGGACCTTGGAGGCCTTCTAGTCCAACCCCCTGCCCAGGCAGGAAACCCTACACCATCTCAGACAGATGGTTATCCAACATCACCTTAACAATTTCCAGTGTTGGAGCATTCACAACTTCTGCAGGCAAGTCGTTCCACTTATTAATTGTTCTAACTGTCAGGAAATTTCTCCTTAGTTCTAAGTTGCTTCTTGCTTTGATCAGTTTCCACCCATTGCTTCTTGTTCTACCCTCAGGTGCTTTGGAGAACAGCCCGACTCCCTCTTCTTTGTGGCAACCCCTGAGATATTGGAACACTGCTCTCATGTCTCCCCTAGTCCTTCTTTTCATCAAACTAGACACACCCAGTTCCTGCAACCGTTCTTCATATGTTTTAGCCTCCAGTCCCCTAATCATCTTTCTTGCTCTTCTCTGCACTCTTTCTAGAGTCTCAACATCTTTTTTACATCGTGGCGACCAAAACTGGATGCAATATTCCAAGTGTGGCCTTACCAAGGCCTTATAAAGTGGTATTAACACTTCACGTGATCGTGATTCTATCCCTCTGTTTATGCAGCCCAGAACTGTGTTGGCTTTTTTAGCAGCTGCTGCACTCTGCTGGCTCATATCTAAATGGTTTTCCACTAGGACTTCAAGATCCCTCTCACAGGTACTACTATTGAGCAAGGTACCACATATACAGTACCTGTGCATTTAGGTTTTTTTTGCCTAAATGTAGAACCTTACTTTTTTCACTGTTGAATTTCATTTTGTTAGATAGCGCCCAATGTTCAAGTCTGTCAAGATCTTTCTGTAACTTGAGCCTATCTTCTGGAGTGTTGGCTATTCCTGCCAGCTTGGTGTCATCTGCAAATTAAAGTTGAAACAAAGTTGAACTAGAAGACTTTCAAGGGCCCTTCCAACTCTGCTATTTTGTAATGTTGTACAACTGAGAAAGTAGAAAATAAATACTTCCATGTTATCTATTAGTCAGAAAGGATGCAGTGAGCAGGATAATGACTGTCAACATTCCATTACAATTACAAAATGCAGGGCAATTAACCAGATTAGGGAATGAAATGATGTCACTGAGAAGTTGTGAAGGCAACTAATTATAAAAGCAACTACGGGCATTGAAATTGATTGTCTGTTTCTAAATTAAGACCCACCATAATTTAATTTTGCCCCAAAAAGGGGCAAAAAAAAAAAAAGATTTCAATTCATCTTTACTGTATAAGGAGAATTGTTTCAAGACTTTGAATGTTTTGGTTAACTTTATTTTATTGTTTTAAGATGGGCATTTGGGATTAATTAATAACACCAGCTTGTCTTCCTCAGTAAGATCATTGTGACTCTGAGAATGATAATCTGGGAGGATGGATTTGGCTCAGGGGTGAAATGCTACCGGTTTGGGCCCGTTCGCCGAACCAGCAGTAAAAAAAATAAAAGCAGTAAAAAAATGCTAAAAATAGTTTTAAAAAGTTCCAATGATCATGCGGCACAGCTGATTGTCACACAGTTGATCATCGGAACTTTTTTTTTTAAAAAAAATAAGCATTTAAAATTTTTTAAAAAAGCATTTAAAAAAGCATTTAAAAATGCTTTCAAAAGTAATTAAAAAGTTCCAACGATCAGCTGTGCGACAATCAGCTGTGCTGCAGGATTTACATTCGCTAGAAAGCAGGAAATCATGCAAAGCAAACCGGTAGCAGACTTCAGAGCATTTCACCCCTGATTTGGCTGTTTCTACTGCCTCTACAGATGGTGCTGACATTTTCACTGAGTTACTCAAAATGACCTCAGCATTGTTTTTCTGATTAGGCCTTGTCAGTTCAGATCTGCTGGGATTTTTGAAGTTCGCTCAAGCATACATGGGTTTGGTGGTTTTTTTTAGCATAAATGGGAATTTTCTCTCTGTGCGCCTGTGTGTGCGACTTTCATGTTTCTGCAATTTCCGATCAAATCAGCTTAACTTTATCAATTGGAATACAATTTCAAATTGACTCCAGTCTTCAAAGCAAATGGCAAATTGAAATAGGAGTGAGGCTAATTCAAATGCACTACACATCCAGGCGTGCATAAAATATTTGCCCTTTCTTTTCCTCGTTGTCTCACCTCCTGAAGTGACTACTGTGAGTGGGAAGGAAGTGAAAAGGCCTTGCACACGTGTGAACAGATGTGCATGTGGGAATATTGTTTGCCGTAAACCATAGCAAGGTTCTAAGTCCGGTGTACCCTTTGCCAAAATAGGATCTCAGCTAGAAAGTTAGATCAATATCTCTTTATAAGTAAAGTATAGGACTCCCACAGATACAAGGTGGGAAGACCCTTAAAAAGGGAGAAATCACCTTATATACAGGTCAAACATAATGAAATGTGTTCTCTCATTGGCTAGCATATTTTGAGTCATTTTTTCTCTGGTCAGTCTGATCTGATTCTTAAAAAAAAAAAAGAACAGAACAGAACAGAACAGAACAGAACAGAACAGAATTTTATTGGCCAAGTGTGATTGGGCACACAAGGAATTTGTTTTGGTGCATATGCTCTCGGTGTACATAAAAGAAAAGATATGTTCGTCATCATATTAGAAAAAAATCAGAATCCAGATTTGACATGGGGCACTTGCTTGCTTGCCTCAAAGAGAAGGAGGAGGTGGAGGAGGAGGAGAGGGAGAAGAAGGAGAAGGAGAGGGAGAAGAAGGAGAGGGGAAAGTAGAGGTAGGGATATAGAGATAGAGATGTGTGAGAGAGAGGGAGGGAGGGAGATAAAGCTATAAGGAAGTGGCTCTGGTCTTCAGAGCAATTTGAGTACAATTATATTTTAATCTCTCTCTTTAAGGTTACATCTTGGCTCTCTTCTTTTTATAATCTATCCTCTCTAATCATCAAAACCACAAATCATAAAGGTTTTTTTCTGTCAGGCAAAAAGCCCATAAGGGGTTTCCAGTCATCAATAAGATGACTTTAAGATATCTGGACAGGGGAATTCTGGGAGTTGGAATCCGCACATCTTCAAAACGGCCAAGGGTGAGAAATACTATCTAGAGTAGTGTTTCTCATCTTTGGTAACATTGATAATTTAAAGATTTCTAGATTTCAACTCCCAGAATTCCCCAGGCAAGAGCAACAAAGATGATGAAGAGGACTGGAGACTAAAACATACGATGAACACTTGCAGAAACTGGGAATGTCTAGTCCAATGAAGAGAAGGGTTAGGGGTGACATGATAGTAACCTTCCAGTATTTGAGGGGCTGATACAGACAGAAAGGGGCCAACCTATTCTTCAAAGTACCTGGGGACAGGAGAAGTATGGGATAGAAGCTTATAAGTAAGTATAACTTTATTGTCGTTGTACATATATACACAGTATAACCGTACAACGAAATTCACGTAACACTCAAAGACCAGGCCCAACCCACATAACAATCCCCAAACACACCCCCACCCACCACAAATTCCCCGCCCCTGAACCATCAAAGAGAAATCCAATTTAGAACTAAGGAGGAATTTCCTGACAGTGAGAACAATTAATCAGTGGAAGGGCTTGCCTTCAAAGCAGGGGTGAAATGCTCTCAGTTCGGACCGGATTGCCAATCTGGTAGCGATGGGGGCAGGTAGTTCAGAGAACCAGTAGCAAAAATCCCTGCCCCCCCCACCGCCCACACCTCACTGTTCCTCTTCTCTGTCCCTGAAGCGCTCGATGGTGATATAGCTGCAAACGGCCTTAAATGACTGCCGTGATGCTTCAAAGGGCCGCACTACAGCTGATCAGCACTGTAGGCGGCTAGTAGACTGGTACCTCTATTTTTAAAGAAGGTAGACCGGTACGCTCCCAAGTTTTGTATACTTTATTATTTTTATTATTTATTATTATTGGCCATGCCCATTCAGTCACCTGACCACCAAGCCACACCCACCAATTAAGCCACGCCCACAGAACCGGTAGGGAAAATTTTTAGATTTCACGCCTGCTTCAAAGGTTGGAGGCTCCATCATTGGAGGTTTTTAAAAAGAGATTGGGCAACCATTTGCCTGGAATGGTATAGGCTCGCCTGCTTGAGCAAGGGGTTGGGCTAGAAGATCTCCAAGGTCCCTTCCAACTCTGTTTTTCTGAATCCAGAACTAGCCACGTAAATGAGGAAGGTTCCTTTTGCTCATGGATCTCGAAAGCTTTGGTTTCATTTTTGGGGGATATAGTAAGTCTCCAAACACCTAAGTGGCCCCCGGCTTAGAAACTGCTGCTTAACTAAAAATCTGAATCTTAAAATCTGCTTCCCTACATCGTCTTCATTGGTCACCCATATTTTAATTTGAATAAAAATTAACTCTTGCCTAAAAAACAATGGACAGCTTCAGATGAATCAATCCCTCCCCTGATTTCCTGCTCAAAACTCACCACTTAAAGTATCAAACTTAGCAGAAATGGCAAAAATGTCTGCGTATTTGAAAGAACATTCACAAGAAAAATATGTATTGGAGTGGAAAAGGTGGATTGATTATATTCAAAATAAGTATCGGACTAAAAAGTATCAAATAGTTTATGAATAACGTTATGAATGGCATATATTAATGTATATGTTTAAATGGGAAAGGGGAGTTAAGGGAGTGTTGGAAGAGAGTGGATATGAGTTAAGATTTTTGTGGTATTTTAGCTTATGATTGATAAATGTTATACCCTGCATTTTGTTCTGGGAAGTCTCGGGGGGGCGGGTTGGGGGGGAGAGGGAGAAGGGGGAACAATGGTTTAAAAATTTGTTCTTTGTAAAACTTTTTCAATTAAAAAAAAAAAACTCACCACTTTCCCCAAACAGAGCAGTTTCCTTCCTTCCTGGGAACATAGTTTTAAAAAAAGGATTTAAGATGCCCCGTATCTCCCTTTAAATCTTTTACTGTTCTTATTTGTTTTATTTTTCTTCTCAGAGCGAGACCTTTTGTCCCAAATACTGAAAATTACAGTTGAGCTTGTCAAGGCTGACTTATTTTTTCATGCATCAGAAAAATGCCTCCCCGTTTTTCTCCAACCAAGGAAATAAAGATTATCGAATCCCTCGCCCAAAAGGAAAGCATTATTGCTCTTTCAAAAGCAGACTCAGGAGGAAGAACTGCAGAAACTTTGTTGGCAGAAAGGAAGGCAGCGAAATAGGAGGAGGGGTGATACATTCACAAGCTCTTAGCAAATGTGTTTTGCCTAATGGATGCTTCAAAATGTGGTGGTCCACCGGTGGCCTGCGGAGCAGGCAGCAGAGTCGGACAGTGAGGAGGTAGGGGAGGAACATGGGTCAGTCCTTGGAGCCTGGGGAAGGCTCGGACAAGGGCTCTGCATCGGAGGCAGAGAGGGGGCCAGGGCCATCTGGGAGTTATGTGCTGACTCCGGAGCCTCCAGAGTCGGACATCAGCGAGGCAGAGGAACAGAGGAAGCCTGTTCCCTGTGTGTGCATGCACAGAGCTGCAAGAAGGCAAGAATAATTAAGACAAAAGGGGCGACTTGGGAGTAAGACTTGGAGATGATTGGCCCCTCCCATAAGACATAAAGGAGGAGCAAAGGCATGGTGGGCCTTTGCAGGAAGCAATGTTGTTCGTTCTGGCCGGTTTAAACTCTGCAGCTCCATTTTGACTCTGTGTTCTGTGTGGCCTTGCAAAGCTAACTGCCAATTAGGTCTTTGGCAGCGTGTCAAGGGAGATAAAGGTGGGAACTTATCAGCCTTATCCCAAAGGACTGTGGCAGAATTCTGTCGGACTCTTTACAAACTATTTGTGACTCATCTGTGTATGAACAGAATGAGAATGAACAGGCTGTGAATGAACAGAATTCACAGCTGTTTGAAATAAAAAGAGGGTTTTGGGGACTAATTGTGTGATTTTTACTGTCTCAGGAAGCCTAGGTCAGAACACAAAGGTGCTTTTTCAGAAGGCAATTGGAGTTTATTTTTATTTTCCCTTGAAGATGTTTCACTTCTCATCCAAGAAGCTGTATCGGTTCTGACAGGATGAGGGGGATGGAAGGATCATATTTCTGTGCATCATCTGGTCATTAGCACTCTCTCTGAGAACCGTTGAGCCCACCTGGGCATTTATCTCTGCTCTCAGAATCACCTTGTAGAAAGCCAGCTCCTACCCCTCCTAGAAGAATCAAATATTTTGAGGAATTATATTTCCCTAAATGAGAAATGGAGAAACATGTTGTTGTTGTTGTTTTAGAGGTGCGAAACTCAGTCTTTCTTAATAGCCCCAGCAGATACTGAGGAAGCAGCTTTTAGAAATGCAGATTTGGTAATCCGTTCAAGAAAAGGATATTTTGAAACTCCCTGCAGCAAAGTCTGAACAAAGGCAGAATTAGCCCTCACTTAAGATCCGACACAAGGCAAATGTGAGACCTGGAAGCCATCTTTTTACATTTGGGCCTTCAGGCCTGTCACATTTTCTACTGTGGGAAAAGTGGGAGGAGGGATTGTATGGAGTACGGGTAATATGTAGTCAAAATAACATTCTTTTCTCAGAGACTCAAGGCCACCTTGCCCTGCAGCTGTGATGAGGTGACTGGGAGGCATCTCCACTTTTGGATAGTGCCTGATTGGATCGTGTGATAGACATGACGGTGCTGGGCAGGGCTTGAATTTTTTTTTGGGTGGGAGGAAACCTGGAAACTTTCAGATTCGGGTTTTCCCAGATGTGCCAATATGACATCTCAAATAAAATGGAACTTGGAGGAAACTCAAGTCTTCTTTCATTGGGTTGTTACTTGGAACCCTGACAGCAAAGCCATTAAGCCCAACACTCTTTCAGAGCAGTCCAAACTTCAACCAAACTTAGCTGAGACAAACACCTAGGCTTTGCATTTCCTCTTTTTTTTAAATTTGAATTTATATCCCGCCCTTCTCCGAAGACTCAGGGTGGCTTACACTATGTCTTTTGCCTATAGAGCCAGCTATGACCCCTACACAACCCCATAGGAGTCTGGCAGCAGCCAATAGAATATATGTTCTTGCACAGAAACAGGAAGCTGTAGTGCAAAGCCCAAAGAAAGTATAACCCCCTCCCTCCACTCTCAACTCCATTTTGTCAGCTGCCTAGAACCACAAACACATGTGGTTCTGCTTCGTCAATAAACCATCTTTCCAATCAGTTTCCATGTTTCCAGTGTCTTTCTCCTGGATTGGAACTGAACCAGATGGATATAGAATAGAATAGTATAGAATTTTTCGTTGGCCGAGTGTGATTGGACACACAAGGAATTTGTTTTGGTGCATATGCTCTCAGTGTACATAAAAGAAAAGATATGTTCATCAAGGTCCAACACTTACAACACTTAATGATAGTCATAGGCTACAATTAAGCAATTAGGAAACAATCAATATCAATATAAATCGTAAGGATACAAGCAACAAAGTTACAGTCATACAGTCATAAGTGGAAGGAGATGGGTGGTGGGAACGATGAGAAGATTAATAGTAGTGCAGACTTAGCAAATAGTTTGACAGTGTTGAGGGAATTATTTGTTTAGCAGAGTGATGGCGTTCGGGAAGAAACTGTTCTTGTGTCTAGTTGTTCTGGTGTGCAGTGCTCTGTAGCATCATTTTGAGGGTAGGAGTTGAAACAGTTTATGTCCAGGATGTGAGGGATCTGTAAATATTTTCACAGCCCTCTTTTTGACTCGTGCAGTACACAGGTCTTCAATGGAAGGCAGGTTGGTAGCCATTGTTTTTTTTTGCAGTTCTAATGTTCCTCTGAAGTCTTTGTCTGTTTTGTTGGGTTGCAGAACCAAACCAGACCGTTATGGAGATGCATATGACAGACTCAATCATTCCTCTGTAGAACTGGATCAGCAGCTCCTTGGGCAGTTTGAGCTTTCTGAGTTGGTACAGAAAGAACATCCTTTGTTGTGCTTTTTTGAAGTTATATCTTCCCACAACCTGAATTAGAGTGCAAATGGGTGCAGAATCTTCTTAGAACTGCTGAAAAGACTGTGCTGTAGACAGGAAATACCTTCCTCCTATGTTGAGTGAGAGTTGCTCAATTTTTAACATAAATGGCCCTTTTTAACCCTTCTTTCAAACCAATGGTCCTCTCTATCTAGAACAGGGGTCTCCAACCTTGGCAACTTTAAGCCTGGCGGACTTCAACTCCCAGAATGGGAGTTGAAGTCCGCCAGGCTTAAAGTTGCCAAGGTTGGAGACCTCTGATCTAAAACAGGGGCTTTTGTCTATTAAATATAGCTGGACCATTGAATCTTGCTCTGATGTCCCCTACCATCCTGCCCGAACTGCTGCAGCTTTTTGGATAAGAAGCAAACCGTCTTCAAGAAAAAAAAATAAAAAATATATATATAAAAGTCCAGTTGCCTTTTGAAAAAGCCCCTTTGCAACAATCATGACCTGCATGACTGAGAATCTCCATAGACATTTGGCCCGATGGATGGCTGGGAATAATTAGCAGATCTGTTCCTAATTTTGTTTGGATTTATTTTGGCTGCAGTCTGTTTGAAGCATTGCTCTTGCTTTCTCGCATGGATGCCTTTGCAGACACAGGCAGAAGCACACACCGCCAGATGTGGACAGGCAGGAAAAGGATCTGTTTATTTCAAAATCATGGTGCTTGCATATGTGGCCATTTATCTGTTTATCCTCTGGTTACCTTACATCGATCTACCATTCTTTTGGGATAGAAGTTCTTTCTGATAGAACTTCCTTTTTTGGAAATACTTATATACTCACTGTTTTGATTGGGAGGGAGGGAGGGAGGGAAGGAAGGAAGGCTTCTTAACAAAATCCTTGTGAATAGAATAGAATAGAATAGAATAGAATAGAATAGAATAGAATAGAATAGAATAGAATAAAGAGAAGGGAAGGGAAGGGAAGGGAAGGGAAGAGGAAAAGTATGACTAAGGTTGTTGCTTGTATCCTTACGATTTATATTGATATTGTTTCCTGATTGCTTATTTGTACCCTATGACTATCATTAAGTGTTGTACCTTATGATTCTTGACAAATGTATCTTTTCTTTTATGTACACTGAGAGCATATGCACCAAAGACAAATTCCTTGTGTGTCTAATCACACTTGGCCAATAAAAAAATTCTATTCTATTCTAAGAGGAAGAGGAAGAGAATCTTGAAATAGCAACCATGTCTTGTACACATTCCTGGGAGATAAAGCTGTGAAGATTAGATTCGGAGTTCATAACCATGCTAATGACCACTAATGATGGAAGGTGGGGGAGAAAGTGAAATTTATCTCCAGACCAACATAACTCTTGGAGGCTGAGTAAAGGAATACTTTGGAAAACTGGAAGGCAATACCCTCCCTCAAGCCAATGATAAATTCAAAACAAATACATTTTCCTGAAGGTACTAGAAAAAATGAACAATACTGTGATCAAGTATGCTAATGTGAAATAATAATAGAACAGAATTCTTTATAGCAGGGGTCTGCAAACTTGGCTCTTTTAAGACTTGTGGACTTCAATTCCCAGAGCCAGCTTTGCTGGTTGAGGAACTCTGGGAGTTGAACTCCACAAGTCTTAAAAGAGCCAAGTTTGCAGACCCCTGCTTTATAGAATAGAATTATTTATTGGCCAAGTGTGCTTGGACACACAAGAAATGTGTCTTCGATGCATAAGCTCTCAGTGTACATACAAGATATAAGTGATGACTCATGATCATAGTTATCATAAATACATTCACCATGAATCATAAGATACAACCCTTAGTGGTAGTCATAGGATACTAAATAAACAACCAAATCATACTAGGAAACAAATAAAACAATATAAACCATAGAGATACAAGCAACAAAGTTATAGTCATAAGTAGAAGAGGAAATAAGTAATAGGAACGACGAGAAGAATAATAGTAATACAGTCTTAGTAAATAGTTTGACAGTGTTGTGGGAATTAGTTGTTTAGCAGAGTGATGGCATGGGGAAAAAAAACTGTCCTTGTGTCTAGTTGTTCCGTTGTGCGGTGCTCTATAACATTGTTTTGAGGGTAGAAGTTGAAACAATTTATGTCCAGGATGTGAGGAATCTGTAGATCGGTAGATTTGTAAAATCTCCAATTGCCTGCACTTCCAAAATTCTGTATCTGAAGTTAGAAAAAGTAGGGCACCATTCCAAAGTTTATTATTTTATTTATTTCATCAAGCAGATAACAGATATAAGTATAGACTTGTTGTGTCTCGTCCGATCTCACCACAGCCGGGGCCTTCTTATCTGCTTCCGAACACGGAGGAATTTCCTAGTATGCCTCCTGGCCCCAGCCCTGGCTCCATGCCCAGACAGGCTGAAGAGGAAATACCTCCAGCCCCCAGCTCTGGCTCCATGCCCAGGCAAACGGAGCAACTAGACCCCTCCCCCTCCTCCACAGCATGTGAGCCTGAGGGAGGTCAATTGCCAACAGCTGCCGACTGGAGTGACCCTCGCGTCAGAAGACTTGATAGGCGGAGGCAACAGAAGGAAGGGAGGGGCAGGCCTGGATAAGTGCTGAGTCATGGAGCCACACCCCATGGCCTATATAAAGGATCTGCTTTCTGGCATTCTCTGAGTCAGGCAAAGTCTAAACATATCTTGCTGAAGTCACTTTCTGGTCTCCTGCCTGCCCTGAGGACTTTGCTAGGACTTTGGCAGAGCTGCAGAGGCACGCCTGATTCGGATTTCCCTGACCCGGCCGTCAGCGGAGGAGTGGGACACGACAAGACTTGTATCTCATGAATACATGAGATGGATACAAATAAAAGGGAACATTAGGACAGGGACGGTAGGCACATTGGTGCGCTTATGCACGCCCCTTAAAGACCTCTTAGGAATGGGGTGAGGTCGACAGTAGACAGTCTAAGGTTAAAGTTTTGGGGGTTTGGGGAAGAAACCACCGAGTTAGATAGTGCATTCCAGGTGTTGACCACTCTATTGCTGAAGTCATATTTTTTGCAGTTGAGTTTCGAGCGGTTTACCTTGAGTTTGTATCTATTGGTTGCTCATGTATTGTTGTGGTTGAAGCTGAATTAGTCCTTGATAGGTAGAATGTTGTCTGCAAGTATCTGCAAGGGGAAGACTCAGAAAAGTCAAAATGGTTATCATAACCCTGTGATCAAAAGTCCAACCTTGTTTTACCTGCTTAAGAATACACAACAAAATACAGGCAGTCTTTGGCTTACAACAGCTCCGTTAGTGACCGTTTAAAGTTACAATAACGCTGAAAAAAATTACTTAACAACAGTTTTTCACACTTCACTGCAACATCCCCATGCTCATGTGGTCAAAATTCAGATGCTTGGCAACTGACTTGTATTTATAAAGAATAAAAAGAATAAAGAATAGAATTTTATTGGCCAAGTGTGATTGGACACACAAGGAATTTGTCTTGGTGCATATGCTCTCAGTGTACATAAAAGAAAAGATACGTTCATCAAGGTACAACATTTACAACACAATTGATGGTCAATATATCAATATAAATCATAAGGATTGCCAGCAACAAGTTATAGTCATACAGTCATAAGTGGAAAGAGATTGGTGATGGGAACTATGAAACGATTAATAGTAGTGCAGATTCAGTAAATAGTCTGACAGTGTTGAGGGAATTATTTGTTTAGCAGAGTGATGGCCTTCGGGAAAAAACTGTTCTTGTGTCTAGTTGTTCTGGTGTGCAGTGCTCTATAGCGTCGTTTTGAGGGTAGGAGTTGAAACAGTTTATGTCCTGGATGTGAGGGATCTGCAAATACTTTCACGGCTCTCTTCTTGATTCGTGCAGTATACAGGTCCTCAATGGAAGGCAAGTTGGTAGCAATTATTTTTTCTGCTGAGACTTGTTGAGTATCCTTTAAATCCTTTTGGATAGTCACAATTTCTGCTCTTATTTCATCCAGTTTCTTGTCCATATTAGATAACTTTTCCAGAATTCTCTCCATTTCTCCAGCAGTTGCTCTCTGACCTTTTGCCATTTAAAAAAATTTTAAAATCCTCAGGCAAGCACAGTATCCTTATAATTTCCTCCGGATCCACCAGGGGCACTCACAGGAGCAACGAGTCCAGAGTACAGTTAGTCAACCAGGAAGCCGAAGAAGTGATGTCATCAAGATTCTCATAGTGAAGGCGGAAGCTGGGCGCCACCATTGTTCCCCAGAGGAGGGGCCTCAAACCCTCCCTCCTAAATTTCTCCATCACCTCTTTCTCCAGAGCTCCACAAAACCGGTAATCTTGTTATTTTAAGTTCTCCTCTCTCCAAAGTGATTCGTACTCCTTCCAGTCGCAGGGGAGAAAACCCCCGCACTCCGAGTACTCCACTCACATTTGCCGATATCCCTTCCTTCTTCATTCCTCAATTCTTCTCCGTTCCTGTTCACCACCAGGCTGCTGCAATTATAAATCCAAAGCCCCGGTGTCACGAGCAGCGCCCAGGCGGCGACCAAAATAATGGCCGCGGCCTGTGGCCTCCGAACCCCGCCGAGCCTAGGACGCGCCAGCATCGGTCCCCCCAGTCCTGTATATCGGCTGGGAGACCCCTGGCGAGCCGTCCGTGCGGCAGGTGTCCTTTTCGGAACACCTGGCCCCTAAGGGCCTCGGCGGCGGCCGGATTCGGACACTGGAGGCAGGAGAAGCCTTCCAGACGTCCGTTGCCACCGGATACCGGAAGTCGTCTCAATAGTCTGACAGTGTTGAGGGAATTATTTGTTTAGCAGAGTGATGGCCTTCGGGAAAAAACTGTTCTTGTGTCTAGTTGTTCTGGTGTGCAGTGCTCTATAGCGTCGTTTTGAGGGTAGGAGTTGAAACAGTTTATGTCCTGGATGTGAGGGATCTGCAAATATTTTCACGGCTCTCTTCTTGATTCATGCAGTATACAGGTCCTCAATGGAAGGCAAGTTGGTAGCAATTATTTTTTCTGCAGTTCTAATTATCCTCTGAAGTCTGTGTTTTATGACGGTTGCAGTATCCTGGGGTCATGTGACCGACCACCTTTTGCAACCTTCTGACAAGCAAAGTCCATGGAGAAACCAGATTCACTTAACAACCAGGTTACTATCTTAAAAACTGCAGTCATTCACTTAACAACAGTGGCAAGAAAGGTTGTAAAATGGGGCAAAACTCACTTAGCTGATTTCTCACTTACCAACAAAAATTTGGGGCTCAATTATGGTCATAAGTTGAAGACTACCTGTACAAATAAGAGCTGGGACTTTGATCACAGAGTTGTGGCTACCATCCTGGTTTTTTTTCTCCAACTCGCTTCCTATATGAACACTTTTAGGAGTATCATACAGTTGCAATGTATGGCTGTGAAAGTTGGACCATAAGAAAAGCTGAGCACCAAAGAACTGAGGCCTTTGAACTATGGTGCTGGAGAAGACTGCTGGCGAACAAACAAGTCAGTCCTAGAGTAGATCAATCCTGAAGGCCAGATCCTGAAGATGAAACTCAAATACTTTGGCCACCTAATGAGAAAGAAGGACTCACTGGAGAAGAGCCGAATGCTGGGAAAGATTGAGGGCAAAAGACGAAGGGACAGCAGAGAATGAGGTGGCGGGATGGAGTCACTGAAGCAGTAGGCGTGAGCTTAAATGGACTCTGGGGGATGGTAGAGGACAGGAAGGCCTGGAGGAATGTTGTCCATGGGGTTGCGATGGGTCAGACATGACTTCGCAACAAACAACAACAACAAGAAGTATCTCACCTTCAGATGACATTATCTGGTCATAGGTCAAAGAGCCAGCGATGTCCATGGATCTACAGTCCCAAGAAGGCTAATGTGAGTATCCAATTAATTCAAGAATTGCGCTGTGGTGGCACTGTGGTTAGAATGCAGTATTGCAGGCTAATTATGCTGATTGCTGACTGCCAGCAGTTTGGCAGTTCAATCCTGACAGGCTCAAGGTTGACTCAGCTTTCTATCCTTCCGAAGTCGGTAAAATGAGGTTCCAGATTGTTGCGGGCAATAGTCTGACTCTGTAAAACTGTTTAGAGGGGTCCATAAAGCACCGTGAAGTGGTATATAAGTCTCAGTGCTATTGCCATTTGTACATTCTGTCATATTTCTGATGAATCATTATGTATACACAAACACACATGCACGTCAGCTTTTGCACCAGTCCAATCTGCTCTGCTGGCTAGGAAATTATGAGAATTGAAAACTCACACAGCAAAAAACCATCTGCTCAAGGACAGCTGCTCTCCAAAATCCACCCTTGATGGTCATTTGATGCAGTAAACACTTTCTCAAGCAAAGGAATCAGGGAAAAAACAGTTCTGTTTTGTTGGTTTCTTTGCAAATATTTTTCTCAGCATCACTGTGACTTGTAAAGTATATATTACAACTTTGCATAACCGAAGCCTCCTTCTGTTGTGACCCAGGCCCAAGTAGTTATTATCAGACACAATCAGTCCTAAACAAACATATTTTATTACAACAGCTGAGAATTACTTCATTTTCAGCTTCGTCCAAATTAATTCCAAAACAAATCCTTCAGAAAAAAGTCCTTCGGCCTTATCATGAACCTTTGTCTTCTTTGGCACTCTGCCAAAGGCTTTTCTTGGCAAAGCCCCACGAAATTCAGAAACAAGAGATGCCGACAAGAAACAATTGAAGCAATGTTGCTTTTCTACAAAGCACCCAAGAGCCATTGCTGCTCTTTTAAGCCTTATGGGAGGGGCCAATCATCTCCTGGCCTTACTCCCAAGTCGTCCTTTTTGCTTTAGCTGCTCTTGCCTTCTGGCGTGCACTAGGAACAGGCTCCTCCTGTTCCTCTGCCTCTCTGCTGTCTGCCTCTGGAGGCTCCGGAGTCCAAGCATCGCTCTCAAATGGCTCTGGCCCCATGTCTGCCTCCAATGCAAAGCCCTCATCCAGGCCTTCCCCTGACTCCAGGGTTGGCCCATTGTGCTCCCCAGCCTCCTCACTGTCCGACTCTGCTGCCAGCTCCGCAAGCTGCTGGAGGACCACAACACCTTCCTTCCTCCCCAACCAACCCATCCCAGCCCCTCCTTTCTTAATTTTGTGCTATCAAATCACCTTTCAGTTTCTGATCGATAAAAGAGGCCTTGTGCCATGCATGGCTAATCATCATTTCTTTTTACTTGAGGGTTTTTTAGTACCAATCTATATTTTTGTCTGAACATTTGGCTGACTTGGAGAGGAAATTAGGAGCCTCTTTTAATTAAAAGAAGCCCTAATAAGACAGTAATTTATTTATACCATAAATGACCGGCTCCTTTCGGATCAATCAAAAATATTCCATTTATGCAAGCGATGTCTTTTCTTATCCTGTAACTCCAACACGTGATATAAAACTTAGATTCTAACAGAAAAAAGCAGCCTTGAAGAGCAGAATCAAGAATTCAGCATGCAGAAATTTGATGGAGTTTTACAAATTTCGTTTTTAGGAAAGGAGTCAAAGTGAGTGATAGGGAAATGTTGACAAATAGCAAGGCCCATTACAGATAGTCCTTAACTTACGACCAAAATTGAGCCAACATTACCATTGCTAAGCCAGACAGTTGTTAAGGGAGTTTTGCCCAGGGGTGAAATGCTCCCGGTTTGGACCGGATCACCTGATCCGGTAGCAATGGTGGCAGGTGGTTTGGAGAACCGGTAGCAAAAATCCCTGCCCCTCTATGCCCAGCTGAGCCGCGCGATCATCGGAGGCTTTTTTTTTTACTTTTAAAAACATTTTTTCTTCGGCCAAAAAATTGCTTTTAAAGATTTTTTAAAAAAGCCTCTGATGGTCGCACAGCTCAGCTGGAATCGTCAGAGGCTTTTAAAGGCTTTGTAGAAAAAAATGCTTTTAAAAAGCTCCTCTGATGATCCCAGCTAAGTTGCCTGATTGTCAGAGGCTTTTTTTTTCTTTTAAAGGCAAAAAAAATGCTTTTAAAAGAAAAGCCTCTGACAATCAGGCAACTCAGCTGGGATCGTCAGAGGAGCTTTTCAAAAGCATTTTTTCTACAACCTCGTCGGCTGAAGAAGCTATAGAAAAAATGCTTTTAAAAGTCCAAAAAAAAAAAGTTGGCTATGCCCACCCAGTCACATTACCCTCCACTACCACCAAGCCAGGCCCACAGAACTGATAGTAACAAATTTTATATTTCATCCCTGGTTTTGCCCCATATTTACAACCTTTAAAATTTACAACAACTTTAAAAAAAGTTGTTGAGACTATAGAAAAAGTACAGAGAAGAGCAACCGAGATGTTTAGGGGACTGGAGACTAAAACATATGAAGAACGATTGCAGGAACTGGGCATGGCTAATCTAGTGAAGAGAAGGACCAGGGGAGACATGATAGCAGTCTTCCAATATTTGAGGGGCTGCCACAGAGAGGAGGAGGTCAAGCTATTTTCCAAGGCACCTGAAGGCCAGACAAGGAACAATGGATGGAAACTGAACAAGGAGAGATTCAACCTGGAAATAAGGAGAAATTTTCTGACAGTGAGAGCAATCAACCAATGGAACAGAAGTTGCCTTCAGAAGTTGTGGGAGCTTCATCACTGGAGGCTTTTAAGAAGAGATTGGACTGCCATCTGCCTGAAATGGTATAGAGTTTCCTGCTTGGGTGGGAGGGTTGGACTAGATGACCTAGAGTAGAAGGTCCCTTCCAATTCTGTTAATCTGTTAAGCATGCTTTGAAGGGTCATATCATTCCAGGTATAACTTGGAACTAGACTGTGAGCTAGAGTTGGGTGAAGTCTAAATTGTGTTAAATAAAATTAAAAAAAATAAAATCTGTTTAAACAAATCGTCTCTGGAAGGATCTGGATTGTCCTAGACCGGGGGTCTGCAAACTTGGCTCTTTTAAGACATGTGGATTTCAACTCCCAGAGTTCCTCAGCCAGCAAAGCTGCTGAGTTGAAATCCACAAGCAGTGGTGGGATTCAAGTAATTTAGCAACCGGTTCTCTGCCCTCCTGATTTCTTCCAAAAATAAGTTTACCAAACTGTTCAGAAAGTTAACAACCGGTTCTCCCGAACTGGTGCAAACTGGCTGAATCCCACCACTGTCCACAAGTCTTAAAAGAGCCAAGTTTGCAGACCCCTGTGCTAGACGGAAACAGCCTTCTATCTCGATGGCTGAGTATCTACCTAACATCTAACAGGACATCAACTATTGAAAACTCTAGTCCCAGGGCCCATAGAGGAAGCTACGCCTCAATAGAACATTTAGTTGGACAGACAGAAACATTAGAGACATGTTTACAATGCAATAAACTTTTAATGAGCAAAGCTCTGCATTATTAAAAAGTCTTTTGAGCCATGCCTTCTCTATCTTTGGGCTCTATAACTCCAGCTGACGTCACAAGCCACAGTGGGTTGCACTTCTGATTATGCATTTATTCTAGTGGTTATTGATAATTTTTTTAGCATGTGTTATACTGAAGCAAAGAAAGGTTAATCTTTGCCTTCATCTCTTTATTGCTCTCCTCACATATTAGCACTTTTGATAAAAACCAGTCCCTTTCGATGTAGCACGAAAAGCTCAGTCTCCTCTAGGCTACATGTCTATTTCATTTCATGAATGCAAATATTTTCTTCCCTGAAATATTACAGGTATCTAAGAGAGACTGATGTTATTTGAGTAGCATTTGCAGGGACGGGGTTGATCAGCAGCCTGCTGCTAGGAAACTTGTCGACAGCTAGTAGTGTCACAAAGAAGCAACTAGAGCCAATATGGTCTAGTGGTTAAGGCATCAGGCTAGATGCCAGATAACTGTGAGTTCTAGTCCCGTTTTAGGCATGAAAACTGGCTGGGTGAATTTGGGCCAATCACCTGGAAAGTAGGAATTCTAGTCCCACCTTAGGCATGAAAGCTACCTTCAATTGGGGATCTTGCCTGAAACTTATAAATAAATAAATAAATAAATATATTTGTTTTCTGAGGTTTTCGTGGGTATTTGTATGTAGGTTTTTGGTTATTCGGGTTTTCTGCCACATAAAATTGGAAGTGTCTTGGCGACGTTTCGACGAAGTCTCATTCGTCATCTTCAGGCTGGTGTTTACTGCTTCGTGCTTCTAGGACCAATATGTGATCGTAGCTGTTTCTTCCTTTTAACTGCTAGTGGGGGTTTGAACTGATTGGTTGGAAGCTTGGCCGTGTTCTGATTGGGCGTAGGTGTGTTCTGATTGGTTGGGGGTTTGGCTGTGCTCTGATTGGACAGAACACTCCCCCATCCAATGTTTGTTTTCTGAGGTTTTCGCGGGTGTTTATATGTAGGTCTTTGGTATTCTCCCACATAAAATTAGAAGTGTCTTGGCGACGTTTTGACAAAGTCTCATTCATCATCTTCAGGCTTCAGCTTCGTGCTTCTAGGAGCAATGTGTGATCGCAGCTGTTTCTTCCTTTTAAGTGCTAGTGGGGGTCTTCGAGCTTGAGAAGCACAAAGCCGAAGACACCAGCCTGAAGATGATGAGTGAGACCTCATTGAAACGTCACCAAGATACTCTCAACCTTACATGGGAAAAGACCCGAAAATGCCAAGACTTACATACCTATAGTCGTGAAAACCTACGATATTGGAAAAGTGAAGAGATTCCTACTGAAGAGAAGGTCATTAGGAAAATATTAGAATGTGCAGAAATGAATAAACTAACACTAACAATTAAGGACAAAGAATAAACTGAATATTTTATGATATGGGAAGCATTTTACCAATGGTTAGAGAATAAAAAAAAGAAATTGGAAATAAAGAAAGAAGACAATAAGAAGAAAAATGCATTAAGACAGAGATAAGAATAAAATGGCAATTGATAACATGAGTATGATGAGAATAATCATGTTTAATGTTATTATTGTATTTGTATTTTTATTAGAAGATACGTTATGAAGGAAATGGAAGAGTTACACAAGGTATAATTGTTCATAATGTGTATAATTTGTGGAAGGATGCTGCACAGAAATATTTGTACCCAGACGACACACTGCTTAAGGAGAGATGAAATGTTTATATTTTTTAAAATGGAAAATAAATTAAGAAAGAAAGAAAGCTAGCTTGGGTGACTTTGGGCCAATCATCAGGAGAGTATGAGTTCTAGTCCTGCCTTAGGCTTGAAAATCATCTGGGTGACTTTTGTCCCATTTGAACTTTGAAAATGGATCTTATGGGGAGGCCTGTCATAACTTCAAATGGCGACTAAGCAACTGATCATTAAACAAGGACTACCTGTACAGCTGAGGACGTGGTGGCTTAGTGGCTAAGATGCTGAGCTTGTCGATCGAAAGGCCAGCAGTTCAGCGGTTTGAATCCCTAGTGCTGCCATGTAACGGGGTGAGCTCCCGTTACTTGTCCCAGCTTCTGCCAACCTAGCAGTTCGAAAGCACGTAAAAAATGCAAGTAGAAAAATAGGGACCACCTTTGGTGGGAAGGTAACAGCGTTCTGTGCGCCTTTGGCATTGAGTCATGCCGGCCACATGACCACGGAGACGTCTTCGGATAGCACTGGCTCTTTGGCTTTGAAACGCCCCCTAGAGTCGTGAACGACTAGCACATATGTGCAAGGGGAATCTTTACCTTTACCTTTACCTTTACCTGTACAAGCTGCTGGATCTGTGCTAATACATTGTCACACCACTCCATCCCCCAATGTCATATTCTCCGATCTCCCTTGTTCAGCTGGTTCGCAGGCTCCAGTGGATGTGAAAATATAGCTGAAGCCAATCTTCCACCCTCTCCTCGCTTCCCAATTGTAGCATTAATGGCCAACAACTTTTATCTTAAAGCTTGAGATGTTCTTAGCTAAATTGTTCCCAGTGAGCTATGGGTCTCACTAACCTCTGTCCATGAAATTGTTTCCATCTTCCTGTCGATTTAGCTTCAGCAAATCTGGCTCCAAAAGAATTTGGCAGAGATCAGGGAACCGTTAAGAACTGAAAACTCATGCCAGTGACAAAGACTGAGCTTAACATAACTGCAGGGGAAATCCCTACCCAGAGTATCAATCCCTGGAATTAAGTAGGAAATGCCATCATCTCTTCACAAAAACAGAGAAATTGGACTGGAATAGAACTTCTTGAGGCGTGATGAGTGAATATAAGCAACCCTCCACTTACGACCACAACTGAGCCCAACATGTCTGTTGTTAAGTGAGTTTTGCTCCATTTTTCAACCTTCCTGGCCACAGTCGTTAAGTAAATCGCTGCAGCTGAGACACCAGTAACGTGGTTGTTAAGCAAATCTGGCTTCCCCATTGACTTTGCTTGTCAGAAGGTCGCCATCGTTGGGATGGGACACAGCAACGGTCGTAAGTATGAACCAGCTGCCAGGCATCTGCATTTTGATCACATGATCATAGGGAATGCTTCAAAAGTCATAGCAGTGAGGAACAATTGTAAGTCACTTTTTTCAGAGCTGTTGCAAGTTCGAATGGTCACTAAATGAACTGCTCTAAATCGAGGACCACCTGTATTCCTATCTAAAGGACAGGTTCAGGCAACCTGCAAGATAACTCTAATTTGGGGTTAGGTAAATTACCACAATGCTGGGCCTTCCAGTCGTAATTCCTGAAGCTTATCACAATATGCTGAGATCAACGATATCGAAAGCTGCTGAGAGATTAAAGACTGATGGGACCAAAGAAATCCATTTTCCTGGTCTCTAAAGGTGAGGGAGCTGGGTAGAGATGCGTTTTCAAACTTGCAAGATTCTGTCAAGGTAATCTTACATACAACTTCCTATACTTCAAAGATGGTTCACCATCTTCCTTCCTTCCTTCCTTCCTTCCTTCCTTCCTTCCTTCCTTCCTTCCTTCCTTCCCTCCCTCCCTCCCTCCCTCATTCCTTCCTTCCCTCCCTCCCTCCCTGGCTGAGGAACTCTGGGAGTTGAAGTCCACAAGTCTTAAAGTTGCCAAGGTTGGAGACCCCTGATCTAGAGAGTTGTTCTCCTCTTTCAATAAGCTCTTTATCTCTTAAGCGCCAGCATCTGCTGTGTGCTATTAAGAAAGACCTGGGGGGCAGCTTTCTGTCTTTAAGAACGTGTTTCTCCATTTCTCTTTTAGGAAAATATAATATTCTGCCTTTTTCTTTTCTTTCTTTTCTGTTTTTTTAAACCATATTTTATTAATTTTAATACAAAAACAAAAACGTACTGGTAAATACAACAATACAAAATTAAAAAATATAAAAAATTTGTGCAGAAGTGTGACCATTTACACTACATATCACTACAAAGTTTTTGTATTCCATACATTTTACTTCATCAAATTTTAACTAGGTCTGACATAATATTCTGCCTTTTTCCAAAGTTCATATTTCCCAAAATATTTAATTCTTCTGGGGTTGGGGGTGGGTAGGGGGTGGGCTTCCCACAGTTGACTGCTCTCACTGGCAGAAAATTTTCTCCTGATTTCCAGGTTCTTCATGATGCAGCGATCCTGTAATCTCCAGGTAGTTTGAAATCTAAAAGTTCTGAATGCGGAACGTAAAGTTGAGATGATAGGTTGCAGCTGGAGCAAACTCCCCCCACCTCCCTACTGAGTTTCAGCTAATTTGATGCCTAGACAGGTTTTTTATATTTCTTCTTTCTCCTTTAGGGAAATATAATATTCTGCCTTTTTCTTTTCTTTCTTTTCTGTTTTTTTTTTAAAACCATATTTTATTAATTTTAAGACAAAAACAAAAATGTACTGGTAAATACAACAATACAAAATTAAAAAAATACAAAAAAAAAAAGAAAAATTTTGTGCAGAACTGTGGCCATTTACACTAGATATCACTACAAAGTTTTTATATTCCATACATTTTACTTCATCAAATTTTAACTAGGTCTGACATAATATTCTGTCTTTTTCATAGTTCATATTTCCCAAAATATTTTATTCTTCTGGGGTTGGTGGTGAATGGGGGGTGGGCTTCCCACAGTTGACGGCTCTCACTGGCAGAAAATTTTCTCCTGATTTCCAGGTTCTTCATGATGCAGCGATCCTGCAATCTCCAGATAGTTTGAAATCTAAAAGTTCTGAATGCGGAACGTAAAGTTGAGATGATAGGTTGCAGCTGGAGCAAACTCCCCCCACCTCCCTACTGAGTTTCAGCTAATTTGATGCCTAGACAGGTTTTTTATATTTCTTCTTTCTCCTTTGAATTATGAGCCTTTTTTTTTTTTTTAATGAGCTGAGCTGGCACCGTCAGCTCCTGGCTGGCTCTCTACTTAATGATCTGTGGCACCATGGTTCCATCTGAAAAAAAAATCAACAAGCTATAAATTGCACATAGAAGATAATTTTCAGCCTCAGATACAAGGGGTAGACATTTATAGCAGCTGCCTAATGATTCCACGGTATTTCCCTCCCCCTTCCAAAGTATTTGTACATGGGAAGAAACGTGCAAGGAAATAATCATATGCTAAAACCTTTCATGTGCAAATGTGCTTTTTTGACCTTGTCTTCTTCTCTGCTGGTGTGCCAGGAATGCTTCCCTGTCTCTGGAAAGCATCCAGACCGGACCCTTGTTGCGATTACATCATCACTAGTTGCCAGAGGGGACGCAGTGGCTTAGTGGGTAAGAGACGCTGAGCTTGTCAATTGAAAGGTCGGCAGTTCGGCGGTTCGAATCCCTAGCATTGCGTAACGGGGTGAGCTCCCGTTCCTTGTCCCAGCTTCTGCCAACCTAGCAATTCAAAAGCACGTAAAAAATGCGAGTAGAAAAATAGGGACCACTTTTGGTGGGAAAAGAACAGCGTTCTGTGCACCTTTGGCGTTTAGTCATGCCGGCCTCATGACCACAGAGACATCTTTGGACAGCGCTGGCTCTTCGGCTTTGAAACAGAGATGAGCACCGCCCGCTAGAGTTGGGAACTACTAGCACATATGTGCGAGGCAAACCTTTACCTTTAGTTGCCAGAATCCAGAGTTTAAAGCTAGCAAGTGGTTTAATTGTTTGAAAAAAACAACCCTGTTTTCTTTGCCTAACTGTTCAGAATTGAGGTCTATGAGAATAAGGCAGCTGCACAGACTTCGACTGAAGAAGGAAAGCCTCAATTAACAGTCTGTAGAGATTCTCCATCATCCAGGTCTTGGTTGTCCCAAAGGTGCTTTTTCAGGAGGCAACTGGACTTCCTTGTTTTGTTTCTTTTGAAGACGTTTCGCTTCTCATCCAAGACACTTTTTTAGTTCTGACAGGATAGTGGGGGAATGGAAGGATTTATAGTCCTTGCAGACAGCTGGTCATTTACATCCTTTAGAGGGTCATTGAAGCACTTGGTGGTTTATCTGTGTCTTCAGGTCACCTGAGTAGTGCTAATGGTTCCTGTAGCCTGCAATTTTTTTTTCTTTCTCTGGAAATCCATTCCTTATTCCCACATCATTCAAAGGGTGTTCATCCAGGGGTGAAATGCTCCCGGTTCGGACCAGTTCAGCCGATCCAGTAGCAATGGTGGCAGGTGGTTCAGAGAACCGGTAGCAAAAATCCCTGCCCTCCCCACCCACCCATGCCTACCCAATCAGCCGGTCGCCTGCTTGCCTGCTTGCCAGCTAAGCTGCGCGATCATCAGAACCGTTTTTTTTTTATTTATTTATTATTATTTTTTTTTATTTTTTTTTATTTATTTATCATCAGAACCATTTTTTTAACTTTTAAAAGCATTTTTTTAACCTATTCAGCTGAATAGGTTGTAAAAAATATGTTTTTAAAAGTAAAAAAAAGATTGCACATCACAGCTGATCACCACCACCCCCGCACACTGTTCTACTTACTCCATGCCTCCTTTTGTTGTGCACTATACACATGCGTGCGCACCTCACATTTGGTGCATGGTGCGCACTGTGCATGTGCGTGCGCAGCGCACATGGACAGCCAGTGAATCGGTACTAAACCGGTTCAGATTTCACCACTGTGCTCATCCCAAATTGTTTAGCTAAACGTCTATAGAGATTCTCAGTCATCCAGGTCATGGTTATCCCAAAGGTGTTTTTTTCAGGAGGCAAATGGACTTTCTCGTTTTTTTCTTTTGAAGATGTTTTGCTTCTCATCCAAGAAGCTTCTTCAGCTCTGACAGGATAGTGGGGAAATGCAAAACGTCTTCAAAAGAAAAAACAAGGAAGTCCAGTTGACTCCTAAAAAAGCACCCTCTGGGACTTCAATTAACAGAATAACTGTCGTGTCCCCCTCCCCCTCCGATGACCAGGTCTAGGAAGTCCGTATCAAACGTGGCAACGAAGCCTCTGCAGCTGGTCAAATTCCTCCGAGGTTTATCAGGGCAGGCAGGAGTCCAAGTTGTGACTTCAGCGATAGAGTCCGATAGCAGCAAACTAGATGAGACTTTGCTTGACTCAAGGTTGGAATGCCACAAGCAGGTCCTTTATATAGGCTGTGGGGTGTGGCTCCATGACTCAGCATTTATCCAGGCCTGCCCCTCCCTTCCTTCTGCTGGCATTGCCTCTCAGATCTCCAGAAGCGAGGATCCTCCCACTTTGAATTCTCTTCAGCTGGATCTGCTGTCAGTAATTCCAGCACGTGGCTGGCTTCCTGCTCACACGTTGTAGGAGTGAGGTTTATCGGGTTTGTTTGTTGATTCCTGACATCCTGTCCGGGCATGGGGCCAGGGCATGGGGCTGGAGGCATGACAGGCCGTTCATCTTCATTATCAGACTCGGAGTCTGATAACAGGCCCGGGTGTAGATGGGAGGGGCCTGGCTGAGGAGAGGAGGGAGGACGAGGCACAACAATAACAGAATAAAGAGTTGGAAGGAATTTTGGAAGTCTTCTAGTCCAGTGGGTGGTCCCCAACTTCCAGTCTGTGGATCGGCACTGGGCTATGGCATGGCAGAAACTGGAGCACACACACAAGTGAAGCCCCATCTGCAGAAGGCAGGCAGCACATGAAAGTGTGCCCCTTCTGGTCTGCAGAAAAACCTCTCTCCACAGAACTGGTCCCTGGTGCCCACTGTTCTAGGGGGTCACTGTTGTAGTCTAATCCCCTGCTCATGCAGGATACATTATACTATTTTAGACAAATGGTTGTCAGTCTCTTCTTAAAAGCTTCCATGTACATGTTCTGGAGGGAAGCTGTTCCATTGGTTAATTGTTATCACTTTAGGAAGTTTCTCCTTAGTTCTAAGTTGCTTCCCTCCTTGATTAATTTCCACCCTTTGCTTCTTGTCCCGCCATCAAGTGCTTTGGAAAATAGATTGACCCCCCCCTCCGTTTCTTTGTGGCAGCCCCTCAAATACTGGGACATATCTAAGATTTTGAGGTACTTAATAATAATAATAATAATATCAGAGTTGGAAGGGACCTTGGAGGTCTTCTAGTCCAACCCCCTGCCAAAGCAGGAAACCCTACACCATTTCAGACAAATCGCTATCCAACATTTTCTTAAAAATTTCCAGTGTTGGAGCATTTACAACTTCTGCAGGCAAGTCGTTCCACTGATTAATTGTTCTAACTGTCAGGAAATTTCTCCTTAGTTCTAGGTTGCTTCTCTCCTTGATTAGTTTCCACCCACTGCTTCTTGTTCTACCCTCAGGTGCTTTGGAGAATAGTTTGACTCCCTCTTCTTTGTGGCAGCCCCTGAGATATTGGAAGACTGCTATCATGTCTCCCCGAGTCCTTCTTTTCATTAAACTAGGCATACCAAGTTCCTGCAACCGTTCTTCATATGTTTTAGCCTCCAGTCCCCTAATCATCTTTGTTGCTCTTCTCTGCACTCTTTCTAGAGGCTCAATAGTAGTAACTGTGACAGGGAGCATGGAGTCCTAGTGGACAATCACTTAAATATCAGCCAGCTGTGTCTTGCAGCAGCCAAAAAAGCCAACACAGTTCTAGGCTGCATAAACAGAGGGAAAGAATCAAGATCATATGAAGTGGTAATACCACTCGATATTGCTGTGGTAAGACCACACTTAGAATACGGCATCCAGTTTTGGTTGCCAGGATGTAAAAAAAGATGTTGAGACTATAGAAAGAGTGCAAAGAAGAGCAACAAAGATGATTAGGGGACTGGAGGCTAAAACATATGAAGAACGGTTCTTGGAATTTGTTGTGGCTCCAGCCACCCCTGGGCCTGGCCCCCTGCCAGAAAGTGACTCAGAGAGTGAGGGGAAAGGGCTGTCAGGGCTCCCCTCTGCAGGGCCGGCCTCTCTGGCTCAGCTCCAGGAGCCAGAGGCAGGCCAGATGGAGGAGGTGATGAGGTCTCTGTCTCCTGTATCTCCCCCCGCCCAGGCAATGCTTCCAGACCCAGCTGTGGACAATCAGTCCTGGTTAGATACCCAGTTTCATAGACAAGAGAGGCAGGAACAACAGAAGAAGGGGTGGAGCAGGCCTAGAAAGTGCTGAGTCACGGAGCCACACCCCACAGGGTATAAAAGCAGAAGGGGCTGCTCTACTACTTTGTGACGGACAAACAAACTGACTGGAGAAAACTTGAACTGAACTATTTGACTGAGCATTTGGCCTGGATTGCTGTTTGTACCTGACTTCCTGGCTGCTCCGGTAACATCAGGGAGAACCTTGGCAGACATTCGCTGGTCTGCTGCCAGAGCTGATAGCTGCTGTGGACTAAATTGCTGGCTAATTGAGTCAGTTCACGTGCCTCCCGGACTGAGGTGGGGGTACAGAACACAATTGGATATGTCTAATTTAATGACAAGAAGGACTAGCAGTGACATGATAGCAGTGTTCCAATATCTCAGGGGTTGCCACTAAGAAGAGGGAGTCAGGCTATTCTCCAAAGCACCTGAGGGCAGGAGAAGAAGCAATGGATGGAAATGAATCAAGGAGAGAAGCAATCTAGAACTAAGGAGAAATTTCCTGACAGTTAGAACAATTAATCAGTGGAACAACTTGCCTCCAGAAGTTGTGAATGCTCCAACACTGGAAGTTTTTAAGAAGATGTTGGCTAACCATTTGTCTGAAGTGGTGTAAGGTTTCCTGCCTAAGTAGGGGGTTGAACTAGAAGACCTCCAAGGTCTCTTCCAACTCTGTTATTCTTGGGGTCCTTCATAACTTTGAATGGAGCTTAGTGACCGGTCGTAAATCAAGGGCTACCTACTTGCTGAATTTTTCAACTGAGTCCCCATATGAAAGAACAGTGCAGAAAAAAACTGTGGAAAGAGAGTTTATGATGTCTGTAGTGGGCAGGAAGTGTGGATGAAAGTGAAGGCAATATTTTGGTGCAGGCTTTCAGAGATCCGTTTATGTAAACAGAACTAAATTGAAAATTGTGCTTGGTAAGATTAGGTAGGCAAAGAAAATCAATACACAAATAAGAGGAAAAACAGCATGATATCACCTGGACGCATTTGCTCAGAAGTGAAATGTTTGATTTAACTAAAACTCAGTTCTAACCCAGATTATATAGCTCATTTCTGAATGAGAGAGAGAGAGAGAGAGAGAGAGAGAGAGAGAGAGAGAGAGAGAGCGAGCTGGGAGGATGGAAGCACAAAACCAAAATGAAAACAAACCTGTCTTTTATGGAAGTCACGGGTTGGCATCCACTTTGTTTTCGTTGAATTTTAATGCTTTGTTTGTTCCTAATGAAGTTATCACCATAATTGATGTTCTTTTGAACACCGTCCCATTGAGATGTTAGCTGGTGTGCACTGAGACCAGCTGTATTTGAAAACCCAGACTTTTAAATTTCACATTATACCGTCTCATTCCCAAGAGCAGAAGCCGCTACTCTTTTTGTCATGGCATATGATGGATGCTTGAAAATTATTGATGACTCACTTATAAAGCTCTAGAAATCCCAACGAGTCATGAAAATGTCTGCACGATGTAATGATGATCAAGGTGTCTGTCTTAACGCTGAGTCAGAAGTATAGATTTTTTTCCCCCCTTAATGAAGGAGAAACCATGGATTGTCATGTTGCCATTAGCCAGAGAAAAACAGAAATTGTCGCTGGGGCATTAAATAATTTCTTCAAGCATCTATTACAGGGATGGTGAACCTTTTTGTCGTTGCGTACCAAAAGCGGGGAGAGTGCGAGGGGATCATGTGTGCATGTGCCCACACCCATAATTCAATACACTCTGCCCCTCCCCATGTTCACCCCACTTTTGGCACGTGATGGCACGGTGGGTCCGGTAGGCCCATTTTTCACCCTCCTCAGCTCCAGAGGCTTTCTTGGAGCCTGGGGAGGGTGAAACTGGCCTTCCCCACGCCACCCCAAAGGCCAGAAACAGCCTGTTTCCCGACTTCCGGTGGGCCCGGAAAGCCCGAAAATCAGCTGGCCTGCAAACACATGCTGTTGTGACTCGTCCTCCCTCCTCTGCTCAGCTGGGTCCCTCCTGTCTCCAACCGGGCCTTTTATCAGACTCCGAGTCTGATAATGAAGATAAAAGGCCTGTCATGACTCCAGCCCCCGGCCTTGGCCCCATGCCCAGAGAGGATTCAAGGAGTGAAAGGAGAAGCTCAATAAACCTCACTCATACAGCGTGTGTTCCTTTGGCTCAGCCTTCAGAGCAGGAAGCCATCCAGGTGGTGGAATTACCCGGGCCTACTCCCTCTGACCCCTCCCTTTCCCAGACGCTGACAGCAGATCCAGCTGAAAACAATTCAGGGTGAGTGGACCCTCACTTCCGGAGATCTGAGAGGTGACGCCAGCAGAAGGAAGAGTGGGGCAGGCCTGGATAAATGCTGAGTCATGGAGCCACACCCCACAGCCTACTTTTGGCATTCCAACCTTGAGTCAAGCAAAGTCTTATCTAGTTGGCTGATATCGGACCCTATCGCTGAAGTCACAACTTGGACTCCTGCCTGCCCTGATAAACCTCGAAGGAACTTGGCAAGCTGCAGAGGCTTCGTTGCCAAGTTTGTTACGGACTTCCTTGACTCGTTCGTCGGAGTGGGAGGGGGACACGACACATGCGTGCCGGAGCTGTGCTAGGGCAATGCTCAAGTGCCCACTGATATGCTCCATGTGCCACCTGTGGCACGCGTGCCATAGGTTCACCGTCACAGATCTATTACATTACATTTAACGTAATATCATTCAGATCCAACACAGCTCTTGTCAAATCGAAACACCTACAAAAGGAGTCATCGATGTATTCATACAATGGGACAAGTGTGGTTGGTTCTAATAAAGGAGAATATTTGTCGTTCTGGATTGATGTCAGGGTCCTTGGTGCTCTCTGAGCTTGGTTGTTTTCTTGCTTCTGCACTGATGATGTTACCAAGTTTGGTAATGAAATGTTTGCAAGAAAACAACCAAACTCAGAGCGACCCTTCATGGTTGGCGCTTTTGCGATTCAGCATGTTGTGCCCCTTCCTGATCTAAAAGCCCATGTTCATGGTCCCTAATGCCTTGATCACTTCCTGTTTAGATTACTACAATGTGTCATACATAGGGCTGCACTTGAAGGCCACCTGGAAGCCACAACTCGTCCAGAATGCATTAGTGCCCACAATGATGGGTGCCCCTAAGCTCCCAGTTTCCTTCCAGATGCAGTTCAAGATGCTGGTTATTATATTTAAAACCCTCAGGACACAAGGCCAGATTAACTGTGGGACTACCCCTGCCTAAGGGCATCTACCTGTCTATCAGATCAGATACAGTAGTAGCCGAAATTGTGGAAACCTTTTGGAAAAAATGTATTTTATAAAACTAGCTAATAACACCGCTTTTTTTAGGGGGGAGTAGTTACCATAAAATTATATATCAATGGAAAGATAATTTAATCAAGAATGTAATGCAATAACTTTTATGAAGGATTTGTTATTAGAATAGCAGTTACTGTAAAAAGGAAAAAAGTGAAACACAGAAAAAACAAGATAGACAAAAATTATCTCCATAGAAAAAACCGAGATAGATAAAAATGATCACCATGTCAGTTAATACTTAGCTGGGTCACCTTTAGCCTGAATTACGGCCTTACAACATCTTCCCATGGAGTGAACCAAGTCTTTTAGTTCTGCAGCTGTTATAATGTGAAACCAAGATTGAAGGATTGCTTCTATTAACTGGGTTTTATTGCTGGGTCGCTTCTAACAAGTTTCTTTAGTCGGCTCCATTGATTTTCAATTGGGTTAAGGTCTGGGCTATTCCCAGGCCATTCCAGCAGTAGGATATGATTATCTTGAAACTCCCCCCAAAAAGTGTTGTTATTAACCATCAAACCTCAAAAATACCCTTTTCCCAAAAGGTTTCCACAATTTTGGCCACTACTGTAGGGTGGGCCTTAGTCCTTTCCCCTAAATTTCCATGGCAGACCTGCCCTTGATCATGGTCCTGATCCCTTGATCACTTCCTGTCTAGATTACTACAATGTGTTCTACATGGGGTTGCACTTGAAGGCCACCTGGAAGCCACACAACTGGTCCAGAATGCATTAGTGCCCACAATGATGGGTGCCCCTAAGCTCCCAGTTTCCTTCCAGATGCAGTTCAAGATGCTGGTTATTATATTTAAAACCCTCAGGACACAAGGCCAGATTATCTGTGGGACTACCCCTGCCTAAGGGCATCTACCTGTCTATCAGATCAGATACAGTAGTAGCCGAAATTGTGGAAACCTTTTGGAAAAAATGTATTTTATAAAACTAGCTAATAACACCGCTTTTTTTAGGGGGGGAGTAGTTACCATAAAATTATATATCAATGGAAAGATAATTTAATCAAGAATGTAATGCAATAACTTTTATGAAGGATTTGTTATTAGAATAGCAGTTACTGTAAAAAGGAAAAAAGTGAAACACAGAAAAAACAAGATAGACAAAAATTATCTCCATAGAAAAAAACGAGATAGATAAAAATGATCACCATGTCAGTTAATACTTAGCTGGGTCACCTTTAGCCTGAATTACGGCCTTACAACATCTTCCCATGGAGTGAACCAAGTCTTTTAGTTCTGCAGCTGTTATAATGTGAAACCAAGATTGAAGGATTGCTTCTATTAACTGGGTTTTATTGCTGGGTCGCTTCTAACAAGTTTCTTTAGTCGGCTCCATTGATTTTCAATTGGGTTAAGGTCTGGGCTATTCCCAGGCCATTCCAGCAGTAGGATATGATTATCTTGAAACTCTCCCCAAAAAGTGTTGTTATTAACCATCAAACCTCAAAAATACCCTTTTCCCAAAAGGTTTCCACAATTTTGGCCACTACTGTAGGGTGGGCCTTAGTCCTTTCCCCTAAATTTCCATGGCAGACCTGCCCTTGATCATGGTCCTGATCCCTTGATCACTTCCTGTCTAGATTACTACAATGTGTTCTACATGGGGTTGCACTTGAAGGCCACCTGGAAGCCACACAACTGGTCCAGAATGCATTAGTGCCCGCAATGATGGGTGCCCTCTAGGCTCCCAGTTTCCTTCCAGATGCAGTTCAAGATGCTGGTTATTACTTTTAAAGCCCTCGGGACACAAGGCCAGATTATCTGTGGGACTACCCCTGCCTAAGGGCATCTATCTGTCTATCAGATCAGATAGGGTCCCTTCCCCTAAATTTGCCATCCGATGGGAGCTAGAAAGTGTGCCTTTTTCACATGGCAGTCCTGCCCTATGGAAGACCTCCCCGACTCCATAAGCAAATTTCAGCAATCTTCTACCATGGTAGTCTTCTAAAAAGCACTTAAGACAAAGAATTGGGGTCAATCTCACTTTGGGGGAAGAAGGTGTTCCAAAGGACTCTCTTCTAGCCACAGAAGTGCTACTTTTCAGAGTAACATTTTCTGCATCATTACAGAGATGAGTGGAAATAAAGACAAGGTAAGTAACAGCATTCTAGAAAAGCTATTTGGTTTCATGTTTATGGAGATTTTCCAGGTCATGGATGTCCCAAAGGTACTTTTTCCAAAGGCAATTGGACTTTTTTGGGGGGGTTTTCCCCCCTTTTGAAAACATTTTGCTTCTCATCCATGAAGAGTTAAAATTAGAATCCAAGTTAGAACTTAAGAAGTTTTTTGGATAAGAAGCAAAACATTATCAAAACAAACAAACAAACAAACCAAGAAAGCTCAGTTGCCTTTTGGAAATAGGACCTTTGGGACCGGTTTAGTTTCAGAATATAAAAATGTGGGAGGCACAAAGAAGATGATCCTAGCTGCAGAGGATCTCCTGAAAATCAGGACATCCCACTGGTCACCAAATTTGAAGCTACAAAGAGAGAGAGAGAGAGAAATGATAGATAATCATCATGTGTAGGAGAAGGAGTGGCAGAAGCTGGGGGTGGAGTGAAAAGAGGAATCAGCCTGGAATCCCTGCATAGCCATAAACAGACTAAATCCAATCCCCTTTGATTTCTATGGACCCTTACTTTAACTCAGTGGTGGGATTCAGCCAGTTCGCACCTATTCGGGAGAACCGGTTGTTAATTTTCTAAGCAGTTCAGAGAGCCCGTTGTTGGAAGAAATCTTATTTTGGTTTTTTCCCACTTTACAGGGCTAATCCTGTAAGGAAGGCAGGAAGGAAACATTCTGGTGGTGTTTCTAGCCTCATCTTTATTGCCCTGCTTACAGAAACTGCCTCTCTGGTTAACCCTTATTACATTGTAACAGCTAAGGCGAAGCGCCCATCGACGTGAGTGACGTTGAGTTGGTCATGCCCACACAGTCACATGACCACTGAGCCACGCCTACCCAGCTGGTCATTAGGGCAGAGAACCGGTTGTTAAATTATTTGAATCCCACCACTGCTTTAACTCCAAGCAATATAAATATACTAGCTGAATATACATGCTCCACTATGAAACTATGTGATCGGGCTTGATAAATCGACACTCGCAGCTTGAAAATTAATGAGTAGTTACAATTGGCCTCTCCTCTCCCCTTCTCCTCTCAGCCTTGACCCACAGAAGTCTATCGTATCCTATCCCCTTCTCTCCCTCAGGCTTGCTGCACAGAGGTCTCTCCTATCCTATCCCCTGCTTGCTGCTGTGAAAGTAAAACTGAAACTGAAACTCCTCTCATCTGCTTGTGTTTTGCATTTGGGATAGATCTGATTTCAGGTGGGGAGGAGGAGTAGAACTCCTTAGCATCAGAGGGTTGTTTGGAAACTGAAACAGTATTTGCTGTGTGAGCAAGAAGGAGACAGGAAGGAGCCTGGCCGTAGCTTAGCTCAACTGTTCTGTAGGAAAGCTGCTTCCTGCTGCGAAAGTAAAACTGAAAGTGAAACTCCTCTCCTCTGCTTGTGTTTTGCATTTGGAACAGATTTCTTTGCAGGTGGGGAGGGGGAGTAGAACTCCTTAGTTAAGAATAATATAGGAAATACTAAGGCTCTGATGGTCATTTTGAAAAATCCTTTCTTAATGAGCACCTAGAAGTCAAGAAGAACATATGTGGCAATTTTCAATTTGTAGGCTTTACGGTTCTGAAGATTTTGTGATTATGGCGTGAGTGTTTTTCACTTTTATATATATAGATATTGCCTTTATCATTCCAAAATTCACTGGAATTGCTGATAAAAGTAGCTATCCAGATCAGGCAAGATAGTTGGAAAAACTATTGGCTGCTCACTCATGTTTTCCAGCAGGGAGTTGGACTAGAAGATCTCCCAAGGTCCCTTCCAACTCTATTATTCTATAACAATAATCTAATCCCTGAAATGGAGTTACCAAAATGCAATAATCATTTCCCCAAATCATAGAATGCCTCGAGCAAATGGAAAAAGAAAGGAAGGGAGTTAAAAATTTATAACCCTGTCGATTTTGTACAGCTGATTGTCATCTATTTGTTTCAATCAGAATAGAGCTGTAACCCCACCCTCTCCAATCTATTCTTAAGAACTTCCAGTGTTGGAGCATTCACAACTTCTGGAGGCAAGCTGTTCCACTGGTTAAATGTTCTCCCCATCAGGAATTTTCTCCTTAGTTCTAGCTTGCTTCTATCCTTGATTGATTTCCACCCATTGTTTCTTGTTTTGCCTTCTGACAATCATCTTTTAATGACCCCATAATCCCTTGCGGGGTGGATTCTGGGCAACTGAATGGAGCTAGCAGATTGTTTAATGGCCGGATGCCCTTCCTGATGCCAATGCGGAGTTTTGTTCAGCAGATATATTCTCATTGTGCCCAGAGAGAGAAATATCTGCCTCTACCTAGGATGAAACTCACAGCCTCCTGATTGTGAGGTGAGAGCTCCACCTCTAGGCCACTGCATCACTCCTTTGTCTTGCCCTCTGGTGCTTTGGAGAATAGCTTGACACCCCCCTCCTCTTTGTGGCAACCCCTTAGATATTGGAACACTGCTATCATGTGACCCCCTAGTCTTTCTTTTCTCTAGACTAAAAAGTAAAGATTCCCCTCACACATACGTGCTAGTCGTTCCCAACTCTAGGGGGCGGTACTCATCTCCATTTCAAAGCCGAAGAGCCAGCGCTGTCCAAAGACATCTCCATGGTCATGTGGCTGGCATGACTAAATGCCAAAGGCGCACGGAACGCTGTTACCTTCCCACCAAAGGCGGTCCCTAATTTTTCTACTTGCATTTTTTACATGCTTTCGAACTGCTAGCTTGGCAGAAGCTGGGACAAATCATGGGAGCTCACCCCATTATGCAGCACTAGGGATTCGAACCGCTGCGCTTTGGATCGACAAGTTCAGCGTCTTAGCCACTGAGCCACTATGTCCCTATGCTCATCTCTAGACTAGCCATACTCAATTCCTGCAACCAATTTTCCTATGACGATGGCCACTTTCTTCTCACTTTCTTAGCTATTGATGGAATAAATGATGCCCAGGGATTCCGAGACCATTCAATTTTCCTCACATATTATTATGTCTTGTATAATCTCCAACTTCAGCCTTAATCACTAGTGATACTTATTATCTTGTTAGAGCTTTCATTTGAGGTAGACTTGACAAATTGGCTTCCATGACATTTTGTGCAGCAAGTAATCAGAAAGCCATTGTTCCATTGAGAAGGCCGAGTCGTTAGCTAAACAAAAGAATGTCATTGGACACATTTAGAAAGAGTGAAGGGTTTCTCTCTAGCATGTGTCAGAAGAAAATGGTAACACGCTGGAGAGAATAGGAGAGGAAGAGTTAGTGTTGTGGTCTGCCAGCAGCCTGCGGAGCTGGCAATGGAATCGGACAGCAATGAGGCTGAGGAAGAGTGTGGGCCAGTCCTGGAGGCTGAGGAAGGCCCAGATGAGGGCTCTGCGTCGGAGGCTAAGGTGGGGCCAGGGCCATCGGGGAGTGAGGTGTGGACTCCAGAGCCTCCAGAGGCTGACAGTAGTGAGGCAGAGGAACAGGAGGAGCCTGTTCCTAATGCACACATGAGAAGAGCTGCCAGAAGGCAAGAGCAGCTCAAGCAAAGAAGATGACTCAGAAGTAGAGCCAAGAGATGATTGGCCCCTCCCATAAGGCTTAAAAGACCAGCAACAGCGTTTGGGCTCTTTGCTAGAAAACAATGTTGATAGTTTTGTCTTGTTGCATTTGTATCGGTGTCTTCTGAACTTTTGCCAAGAAAGGCCTTTGGCAGTTTACCTAATTGGACCAAGGTTGGTAATAGGACTGAGGAATTTGTGTTGGGAAGAATTTTCTTTCATTTAGTTGAACTACGCTGGGAATGAAGTAATTCTCAGCTGTTCGAATAAAGTTTGTTTTTACACTGACTTGGGCCTGGGTCACAACAGTTAGATAACACAGATGGTCCTCGACTTACAACCATTTGTTTAGTGACCGAGTTTACAAGGGGAAAAAAGTGACTTATGACCATTTTTCACACTTAACAACCATTGCGGCATCCCCATGGGCACATGATCAAAATTTGAATCAAAAGCCCATTGGGATGTTGCAATGATTGTAAGTGTGAAAAACTAATTCATATTTATGGCAATTGATTTGTATTTATGACAGTTGAAGTGTTTCAGAGCCATGGTATCACCTTTTCCGACTTTCGGTCAATGGGGAAGCCAGATTTACTTTCCAACCGTGTTACTAATTTAATTTAATACGTGCAGTGATTCACTTAACAACTGTGGCAGGAAAGGTCTTAAAATGGCACAAAACTAATTTGACGGCTGTCTAGCTTAGCAGCAGATATTTTGGGCTCAATTGTCGTCGTACGCAGAGGTGGGATTCATTTATCTTTCCTACCAGTTCCCAAATGTGAGTGCGCACGCATGTGCAATAGACACACATTACATACGGGTGGGTGGGCGGAGCCTCCCGCAGTCGCCGCTATCAGTTCACACAATCCAGAGACAACCAGCTGAATCCCACCACTGGTCGTACGTCGAGGACTACTTATCCTCAGGGACATGGCCAACTTTTTTCTTTTCAAAGAAATCTTTTTCCTTCTGGCCACACTAGATCTATTTTAATTAAGTTTTCAGTATCTTAATCTCCTGATTAAATCAGGTGTTGAAACAGGTGGTGTTTTTGCCAAGCCAGCTTGCCTGACTCCTTAATCCTGATGGGGTATTTCCCCCCCGCCCCTGGATAGGCAGGAAACTTTCTCTGATAGCTGATTGAAGAGAGAATCATTCATTTTCAATTCAGCTGAAGGCAGATATAGCATCACTCTAGTGCAGGGGTCTCCAACCTTGGCAACTTTAAGACTTGTGGACTTCAACTCCCAGAATACCTCAGCCAGCAAAGCTGGCTGAGGAATTCTGGGAGTTGAAGTCCACAAGTCTTAAAGTTGTCAAGGTTGGAGACCCCTGCTCTAGTGCACTCTGGAAAATAGGGAGGCTCACATTTCCCCAGTGCTAAACCCTAGACAGCTGGGTCTGCAGGCCGCTGTTTTGGGTTTTGGAGAGATTTATCTATTTGGCTTATGGCCTATCATACGTGGGCTTGCAATATAGGTTAAGATTTCACCTAGATTAAAAAAAAAACACACAATAAAATATGAATGCTAAGAAGATCAGATACCCATGCCTAGGCCATCTCGCCATTGAAGGGCAGCATCATTTGTATGAAAAAAAATCAGATACTGGACCCGCAGCTTACAGCCTGTCACAATGTGATCTACAGTTTGATGTGAAAGAGGAGGAGGAGACGGTGATGGTGATGGTGGTGGTGATGGTGGAGGAGGAGGAGGAGGAGGAGGAGGAGGAAGAAGAGGAGGAGGAGATGATGGTGGTGGTGGTGGAGAAGGAGGAAGTAGAAGAGGAGGAGGAGGAAGAGAAAGTAGAGAAGGGAGAGGAGGAGGAGGAGGAAGAGGAGGAGGAGATAATGGTGGTGAGGGAGGAGGAGGAGGAAGAGGAAGTAGAGGAGGAGAAGGAAGAAGACAAGGAGATGGTGGTGGTGGAGGAGGAGGAGGAAGTGGAAAAGGAGGAGAAGGAAGAAAAAGTAGAGAAGGAGGAAGAGGAAGAAGAAGTAGAGAAGGAGGAAGAAGTAGAGGAGAAGGAGGAAGAGGAAGAGGAAGAGTAGGCGATTGTGCTGGTGGAGGAGGAGAAGGAAGTGGAAAAGGAGGAGGAGGAAGAGGAAGTAGAGAAGGGGAGGAGGAAGAAGAGGAGGAGATGGTGATGGTGGAGGAGGAGGAGGGGGATTTGGAAAAGGAGGAGGAGGAAGAAAGTAGAGAAGGAGGAAGAGGAAGCAGAAGTAGAGAAGGAGGAAGAAGTAGAGGAGAAGGAGGAAGAGGAAGAGGAGGAGATGGTGCTGGTGGAGGAGGAGAAGGAAGTGGAAAAGGAGGAGGAGGAAGAGGAAGTAGAGAAGGGGAGGAGTAAGAAGAGGAGGAGATGGTGATGGTGAAGGAGGAGGAGGAGGAGGAGGAGGACGAGGACGAGGACGAGGAAGAAGAGGAAGAGGAGGTAGAGAAGGAGGAACAGGAAGTAGAGGAGGAAATGGTGGTGGTGGAGGAGGAGGAGGGGGAATTGGAAAAGGAGGAGGAGGAAGAAAGTAGAGAAGGAGGAAGAGGAGGAAGAGGAAATAGAGAAGGGGAGGAGGAGGAAGAAGAAGAAGAGGAAGAAGAGCTGGAGATGGTGAAGGAGGAGGAGGAGAAGGAGGAGGAGGAAGAGGAAGTAGAGAAGGAGGAAGTAGAAGTAGAGGAGGAGGAGGAAGAAGAGGAGAAGGAGATGGTGATGGTGGTGGTGGAGGAGGAGAAGGAGATGGAGGAGCAGGAGGAGGAAGAGGAGGAGAAAAAGAGGAGGAGGAGAAAGAGAAAGAGGAAGGAGGAGGAGGAGAAAAAGAAAAAGAAAGAAAGAAAGAAAGAAAGAAAGAAAGAAAGAAAGAAAGAAAGAAAGAAAGAAAGAAAGAAAGAAAGACAGACAGACTGTGATATGGATACAGTGGTGGATTTCCAAAAATGTCAACTGAACTACAGAAAACAGCAGCAGTGACTACAGCCAGAAAGAACGGGCTAGTTTCCCCTTTGCCATATTGCTCACCGGAAAAGGCTACCAGTAATGGATCCGCTTCCACCGTCATGAAGAAATAGGACACAAGATAATAACCCTTCTGCAATGAATAATCTCCCTTCTCTATGGGTGTCCATTCTGTCCTCCTTACACCTCTCTTTTGAAACAACTATTTTTAACATGTTGAAGCATCACTGGCCAACGGGCTTTCCCTGAACCCCATTTTCCCATGATGCATTGCTCCAGCAAGGAACTCTATCAGAAGACAACTAAAGACCCTAAACTTGGGATGTAGGAATCCCAACAAGGCATGGATGAGGACAATCTTATTACTGTGGCAGTTAATATAACATCTTGGGCTAGGTTCCAATGTATGTTAGAAAGTTAACTTTATCTTAGGTGTTGCTTAGCAACATTGTCCTATTCCCAAATTATATGCAGCATAGGTAGTGCAATAATACTTGGAACATAATATTCCAGATCTATGTATTCAGTAAACACTGGACTGAAGCTGATTCCTATCTCCCATTTGATTATGACTACCGGTATTTGCTAATGTTTATAAAGGTTTGTTTATCCCAAGATCAAAGTAAGTGGAAATACGGTATGTTTGCCCACTCCAGCACCAATTTTTGGGTTCTTCGAATAACCCGACTGGTTGGGTTGGCCTGCAGATGTACAGTTTATGGCACCAGTTAACACCTAAGTCCCCTTTTGATTTTGGGGAAGGGAAGTTGAAATATGTTTTGACAAATATATGTGAAAACAGTATCCCTATCCAGTCCTTTCATGTTATGAGAACACTGGCCATATACTTTGCATGCATGGAGAGAGAGGGGGGAGGGAGGGAAGGAGGGAGAGAGAGAGAGGAAAGGGGAGGAGGGAGGGAGGGAGAGGGAGAGAAAGGGAGGAAGGGAGAGTGGGAGAAGGAGAGGGAGGTAGGGAAGGAGAGAGGGAGAGAGGAAGAACAGAGAGTTGGAGAGGGAGAGGAGGGAGAGAGGAGGGAGAGAGGGAGAGAGAGGGAGAGGGAGAGGGAGGGAGAGAAGGAGGGAGAGAAGGAGGGAGAGGGAGAGATAGGGAGGAAGGGAGAGAGGGAGAGAGGGAGAGAGGGAGAGGGAGAGGGAGGGAGAGGGAGAGATAGGGAGGAAGGGAGAGGTAGAGAGGGAGGGAGAGGAGAGGAGGGAGAGAAGGAGGAGAGGAGAGGAGGAGAGAGGAGAGGACAGATGGAGAGGGAGGGAGGGGAAGGGGAGGGGATGAAGAGAGGGAGAGAGGAAGGGACGGAAGGAGAGAGAGAGAGAGAGAGAGAAGGAAAGAGAGGATTTTCTTGTATTTGTCATTTCCAATCTAGCTCAGGAGGTGTTTGTTTTCACTTAGAAATTAAGCAGAAGAGCCTCTGTTTAATACATGAGCCTCCCAAGGTATAACAGGGCTATTGAAAAACTGGAAAGTAATAATGAAGAAAAAGATAAATGAAAACCCACAGAAGGGGATGACAAATTGCTTCCGTACTGTTGCCAAGAAAACTGCTCCGGTATAGAACCATGAAGTCATTAGGAGATGAGCTTTATTCCAAGAAGGTTTCGCTGTGTTCCCTATAGCAGTCACAAAATATTTGAGAAGCACAAATAGAACAGTGGTGGGTTGCTATCGGTTCACTGCAGATCAGGCAAACCAGTAGCGACGGGGGCAGGAGCATGCCCACACCCACGAGCGAATCGGTAGCAACGGGTTTTGAAATCCACTACTGAAATAGAAGGAAGAATATATATGTAGATAGTTATCTATCAGCACAATTGTCAGCGTTCCAGAAAAACCCAACTCCAAATAAAAACTCAGTGACAAGCATTTTCTCAAAGCTTCCATTTATTAGAGTAGGTATGTCAGCACATCTGGGAAAACCCGAATCTGAGAGTTCCGGGTTTTCCCTCAGTAAATCAAAACCCCCGAATCCATCCCCTACACCCATCAGTCCATCACATGGTCCAATCACCATCCATCCCATCTTGAGACATCACTCCAACCACTCCTCCAGATGCAGGATTGTCCTGACCTTGATATTCCCTCTACTAAATCCCCCCTCCTACTTTCCCACACACAAGAAGGTGGCGGTGTGGAAGCTTCCGGTGCTAATATGGCTTCCAAAGCTGAAAACAATTATATTAAAATATGCCTTGAGGAATGTTGTGTGGAAAACCCCAACTCATGGTTGTTTCCTATCATCTTTTTTTCCTATAATCCTGTCGTTTCCTGTTTGATCCCATCCAAACTTTAACCAAGTCTGATCTTTCTTTGTTTTGGGAGGCCATTCAAAAATTAAAGGTAAAGGTTCCCCTTGCACATACGTGCTAGTCGTTCCCGACTCTAGGAGGCAGTGCTCATCTCCGTTTCAAAGCTGAAGAGCCAGCGCTGTCCGAAAACGTCTCCGTGGTCATGTGGCCAGCATGTTCTGTCTCCTTCCCCACTTCGGAGTAACGAGCTGGCCTTCAGCCAGTGGATTCACGGCTCTTATCAGTCTTGGCAGAGAAATCACAGCTGCTTGCTAAAGTTCAAACAAATGACTTGCAGAGTAAGACTTTGGCTCTCTTTGAAACAGTTCAGCTAATCTTTTGCTCCCTGTGGAGTGTGAGCAGTCCCAAAGCTCCTTATATATCCTGTGGGGTGGGGCTCCTGCCCCACCCTTCCCTTTGATGACGCCGCCTCTCTAATCTTCTGAAGTGCAGGTTAATCCAAGCTTGATTATTATTATTATTATCAGCTGGGTCTGAAGGTGTAGCCTGAGGGAGGGAGGAATCAGGGGATGACGGCCTCATTATGTCCTCCAACTGGCCTGGTTCTGGCTCCTGGAGCCGGGCCAAAGGCATCGGTGCTCCCGAGGTAAGCCTTACCGGCCCTTCCCCCTCACTCTCGGAGTCACTTTCAGGCATGGGGCCAGGTTCGGCGGCTGGAGTCACAACACAGCATGACTCAATGCCAAAAGCACATGGAACGCTGTTACCTTCCCACCAAAGGTAGTCCTTATTTTTCTACTTGCGTTTTTTACGTGCTTTCAAACTGCTAGGTTGGCAGAAGCTGGAAGAAGTAACGGGAGCTCACCCTGTTATGCGGCACTAGGGATTTGAACCACTAAACTGCCAACCTTTCGATCGACAAGCTCAGCATCTTAGCCACTGAGCCACTGCATCCACCTTCATTTCAAATTCAAATTCGAAATTCATTCAAATTCAAAGATTAGGGGTTGACATATTCTATGCATGCATGTGACTATGTTCCTGAGACCTAAACTATGATTAGTAAAGTAGTTTTGTGATAACCATTGGTTAGAGCTTTGTATCTCAATCTTGGCAAATTTAAGATGTATGGATTTCGTAAGAGCCATAATCCTTATCCTTTCTCTGATAATTCTGGGTTATAGCTGTTATAGAACAACTGTTATAGAATAAGAGTGTTGGAAGGGACCTTAAAGGTCTTCAAGTCCAACTCCCTACTTAGGCAGGAAACCCTATACCTAACCAGAAAATAAGACCTAACCAGAAAATAAGACCTAACTGGAAAATAAGACCTAACCGGAAAATAAGACCTAAGAACTATGAAGCTCCCACAACTTCCGAAGGCAACTTCTATTCCATTGGTTGATTGTTCTCACTGTCAGAAAGTTCCTCCTTATTTCCAGGTTGAATCTCTCCTTGTTCAGTTTCCATCCATTATTCCTTGTCTGGCCTTTGGTTGCTTTGGAGAATAGCTTGACCCCTTCATCTCTGTGGCAGCCTCTCAAATATTGGAACACTGCTATCATGTCTCCCCCGGTCCTTCTCTTCACTAGACTAGCCTTGCCCAGTTCCTGCAACCCAGTGGTTCTCAACCTTTATAGTGCTGCGACCCCTTTAATACAATTCCCCACAATGTGGCAACCCCTTTAATACAATTCCCCATGATGTGGCGACCCCAACCATAAAATTATTTTCGTTTTGAATTTATCGCGCCTGAAGTCGTATTGGCTAGCGATTTGAACTGCTTGCGATGGAGGCATTAAAGCGGAGACTCCTCCCCTATTAAGTTTATCACGCCTGAAGCCAGATTAGGCTAGCGATTGGGAGTGATTGCAGTTGGCTTGAGAGGGAGACATCAGAGCAAAGATTTCTCTCTTTTTTAATTCATCGCGCCTGAAGCCGAATTCGGCTAGCGATTTGAAGAGCCTGCAGCTGGCTTGTGGAGTCAACCATTGGAGCACGATTCTTCGACTCGCAAGTATACTTCCCATATTTCCGATGGTCTTAGGCGACCCCTGGCAAATCGTCATTCGACCTCCAACGGGGTCCTGACCCACAGGTTGAGAACTGCTGCTGTAACCGTTCTTCATATGTTTTAGCCTCCATTCAGTTCCCTAATCATCCTGTTTGCTTTTCTCTGCACTTTTTCTAGAGTCTCAACATCTTTTTAATAGTGTGGCGACCAAAACTGGATGAAGTTCTCCAGGTTAACTCATATTTTGCATCTGTCTTTACACAAAAGGAAAAAACAATCCAACCTATCAAAAACAGCACTACAAAAAACAGATTAGAAACACAAGTTAAAATAGGGAAGAAAATGGTAAGTGAACACCTGTCTACCCTAGACGAGTTCAAATCACCAGGACCGGATGGATTACACCCCAAGGTTCTGAAGGAACTGGCAGACGTGATCTCAGAACCACTGAACTATATCTTTCAAAGATCCTGGAGCACAGGGGAGCTGCCAGAGGACTGGAAAAGAGCTGATGTAGTTCCCATCTTCAAAAAAAAAATACAGATCCAGGAAACTACAGACCTATCAGTCTGACCTCAATACCGGGGAAGATTCTGGAAAAGATAATCAAGCAACGAATCACCGAACACCTAGAAGCAAACAAAGTAATAACCAAAAGCCAACATGGGTTTGTCAAAAACAGATCATGCCAGACTAATCTTATCGCATTCTTTGACAAAATGACAAAATTAGTAGACCAGAGGAATGCTGTTGATATAATTTACTTGGACTTCAGTAAAGCATTTGATAAAGTAGACCATAACCTACTACTAGATAAAGTAGAAAAATGTGGGTTAGACAGCACCACCACCAGATGGATTCGTAACTGGCTGACCAACCGCACTCAACGTGTAGTCCTCAACGGAACTACATCCACATGGAGGGAAGTATGCAGTGGAGTACCCCAAGGCTCTGTTTTAGGCCCAGTACTCTTCAACATCTTCATCAATGACTTGGACGACGGGATAGATGGGGAACTCATCAAATTTGCAGATGACACCAAGCTGGCAGGAATAGCCAACACTCCAGAAGATAGGCTCAAGTTACAGAAAGATCTTGACAGACTTGAACATTGGGCGCTATCTAACAAAATGAAATTCAACAGTGAAAAAGTAAGGTTCTACATTTAGGCCAAAAACAAAATGCACCAGTACCGTATATGTGGTACCTTGCTCAATAGTAGTACCTGTGAGAGGGATCTTGGAGTCCTAGTGGATAACCATTTAGATATGAGCCAGCAGTGTGCAGCAGCTGTTAAAAAGCCAACACAGTTCTGGGCTGCATAAACAGAGGATAGAATCAAGATCACGTGAAGTGTTAGTACCACTTTATAATGCCTTGGTAAGGCCACACTTGGAATATTGCATCCAGTTTTGGTCGCCACGATGTAAAAAAGATGTTGAGACTCTAGAAAGAGTGCAGAGAAGAGCAACAAAGATGATTAGGGGACTGGAGGATAAAAAATATGAAGAACGGTTGCAGGAACTGGGTATGTCTAGTTTAACAAAAAGAAGGACTAGGGGAGACATGATAGCTGTGTTCCAATATCTTAGGGGCTGCCACAAAGAAGAGGGAGTCAGACTGTTCACCAAAGCACCTGAGGGTAGAACAAGAAGTAATGGGTGGAAACTGATCAAAGAAAGAAGCAACTTAGAACTAAGGAGAAATTTCCTGACAGTTAGAACAATTAATAAGTGGAACGACTTGCCTTCAGAAGTTGTGAATGCTCCAACACTGGAAATTTTTAAGAAAATGTTGGATAACCATCTGACTGAGATGGTGTAGGGTTTCCTGCCTGGGCAAGGGGTTGGACTAGAAGGCCTCCAAGGTCCCTTCCAACTCTGATGTTATGTTATATGTTATGTTAGGTATGGCCTTACTAGGGCTTTATAGAGTGCCATTAGTCCCTCACTTGATCTTGATTGTATCCCTCTGTTAATGCAGTTTAGGATTGCATTTGGAGAGTGAAATCAGTGAAAATTTTGGATGCTGACCCTAAAGCAGGGGTGAAATGCTACTGGTTCGCTCCAGTTCGGGTGAACCGGGAGTGATAAAAACTACCAGTCTGGGTGAATCAGTAGGAAAAAAAAAAGCTACTGGTTTGGTTGAACTGGTAGTTAAAAAGCTACCGGTTCAGGCAAACAGGTATTTCTGGCAATCAGCTGTGCCGCGCGGTTTATATTCGCTAGAAAGCAGGAAATCCTGCTTTCTATCGAATCTAAATCACGCGGCACAGCTGTCCCCCCCCCAGCTGTTCTACTTACCTAGTGAAGTTTTTTTTCCCCGTGCAAAGCGTGTGTTTGGCACGCGCCGTGCATGCACGCACAGCATGCTTTTGCGCATTCTGCACGTGTGCATGCGGTGTGCTTTTGGCGTGCGCTGTGCATTGGTGCAGTGCACTTTTGGCACCTACATTTGGTGTGCATGCATGGACAGCAAACTGGTGGTGATCTGCAGAGGATTTCACCACTGCCCTAAAGGACATACCAAAATAAGCTTGAGGGTTCAACGCTCCTGGGGGTTTGGTGCCCCGATTCATAATAGCACCGGATCTTGAGAGTTTTTAACCACTAATTAATTCATTTTTTCTGCTTCTGGACCTTAAAACTGCATTGCCTTCATTCTGCAAGTGGTCTGGTTTTCTGGTCTCACTCCAGAGCTGAGATTTCCCATGGGAATAACAGATCATCATTAGATTGTCCGCTGTTCAGCCCTATATCCCTTTGATGAATCTGTAAACTCACTGCACGCTGAGGTTGAATAATAGCAGAGCCCGATACCTAAATTATGGGTATATTTTATGGAACTTTTTTTTTTTAAAGTCACTGCATGTTCTTTTCTCGCTCCCTGCTTTCATTCTGGGTTCCATTGAAGAAATGGAAATGATACGCTGTAAGTACAATGGCCAATATTAATGGGAGAAGCTACATGCAGTGCCGAGTTAAAAGTGCCTTTATTGTTTCGGCATCTCTCTGGATGTTTCTGAACGTTCCCTTTATGAATATGCAGAATTTCTGAGATTATTATTTTTTTCCGTTCATTTTAGCAAAAATTTACATTCTATGAACATGGAGTAAATTATCTGTGGTGAAATCTAAATTTCTTTCCTACCGGTTCTGTGGCTGTGGCTTGGTGGGCGTGGCTTGGTGGACGGGGCTTGGTGGGCGTGGCTTGGTGGGCGTGGCTTGGTGGGCGTGGCTTGGTGGGCGTGGCTTGGTGGGCGTGGCTTGGTGGGCGTGGCTTGGTGGGCGTGGCTTGGTGGGCGTGGCTTGGTGGGCGTGGCTTGGTGGGCGTGGCTTGGTGGGCGTGGCTTGGTGGGCGTGGCTTGGTGGGCGTGGCTTGGTGGGCGTGGCTTGGTGGGCGTGGCTTGGTGGGCGTGGCTTGGTGGGCGTGGCTTGGTGGGCGTGGCTTGGTGGGCGTGGCTTGGTGGGCGTGGCTTGGTGGGCGTGGCTTGGTGGGCGTGGCTTGGTGGGCGTGGCTTGGTGGGCGTGGCTTGGTGGGCGTGGCTTGGTGGGCGTGGCTTGGTGGGCGTGGCTTGGTGGGCGTGGCTTGGTGGGCGTGGCTTGGTGGGCGTGGCTTGGTGGGCGTGGCTTGGTGGGCGTGGCTTGGTGGGGCGTGGCTTGGTGGGGCGTGGCTTGGTGGGCGTGGCTTGGTGGGGGGTCATGTGACTGGGTGGGCGCGGCTATGTGATGGAGGGGATGAAAAGACGGAAACTCACTAACAAATCCTGCTGGAGCAGGGTTGGACTAGATGACCTCCAGGTCCCTTTTAGCCCTGGATTATCCTCTGAAGCTGTGTCTAGTGCCAGGTTTGTAGTCCTTCCTCCCTCTCCTTTTTCCTCCTTTCTTTCTTTCTTTCTTTCTTTCTTTCTTTCTTTCTTTCTTTCTTTCTTTTTAATTTCATTTTGTCACAACAGTATATACAATCATCAACATAAACAATAACCAATCGTGAGAGAAAAAAGTTTATATAAGTAAAAGTATAAGTAAAAGTATGCATATAATACTATAATGAAGGGAACAATAGGACAGGAATGGTAGGCACTTTTGTGCTCTTATGCACGCCCCTTATAGTCCTCTTGTTGTAGAATGAACAACAAGTGGGTTTTCAATCATCATGGCTCTTAGGAATGGGGTGAGATCAATAGTAGACAGTTTTTGGTTGAAGATTTTGGGATTTTGAGTAGAGACTATAGAGTCTGGTAATGAGTTCCAAGCGTTTACAACTCTTAGAGCTTTTTTGCTATGTAGTTGCAGTGGGCTTTGGCATTTAGGTCATTTGATATGAAAACTCCAAGGTCTTTGACAGGAGGGTTCTCTCTCCTTTCTTTCTTTCTTTCTTTCTTTCTTTCTTTCTTTCTTTCTTTCTTTCTTTCTTTCTTTCTTTCCCTCTCTCTCTCTTTCTTTCTTTTTAATTTCATTTTGTCACAACAGTATATACAATCATCAACATAAACAATAACCAATCGTGAGAGAAAAAAGTTTATATAAGTAAAAGTATAAGTATAAGTATGCATATAATACTATAATGAAGGGAACAATAGGACAGGAATGGTAGGCACTTTTGTGCTCTTATGCACGCCCCTTATAGTCCTCTTGTTGTAGAATGAACAACAAGTGGGTTTTCAATCATCATGGCTCTTAGGAATGGGGTGAGATCAATAGTAGACAGTTTTTGGTTGAAGATTTTGGGATTTTGAGTAGAGACTATAGAGTCTGGTAATGAGTTCCAAGCGTTTACAACTCTGTTGCAGAAGTCATATTTTCTGCAATCAAGTTTGAAGCGGTTGACATTAAGTTTGAATCTATTGTTTGCTCTTGTATTGTTGCGATTGAAGCTGAAGTAGTCTTTTACAGGAAGGATATTACAATAGATGATTCTGTGTGTTAAACAGAGATCATGTCGGAGTCGGCGGAGTTCTAAGTTTTCTAATCCCAGGATTTCAAGCCTAGGTGTATAAGGTATTTTGTTGTTTTCGGAGGAGCGAAGAACTCTTCTAGTAAAATATTTCTGGATGCGTTCTATTGTATTTATGTCAGAGATGTGATATGGGTTCCATATGATGGAATGAGCTGTATTCAAGAATAGGTCTGGCAAATGTTTTGTATGCTCTAGTTAGTAGTGTAGAATTTTTGGAATTTTTGGAAAAGAAGCTACGTAAAATTAGGTTTACAACTCTTAGAGCTTTTTTTGCTATGTAGTTGCAGTGGGCTTTGGCATTTAGGTCATTTGATATGAAAACTCCAAGGTCTTTGACAGGGAGGGGGTTCTCTCTCTCTCTCTCTCTCTCTCTCTCTCTCTCTCTCTCTCTCTCTCTCTCTCACACACACACACACACACACACACACACCTACCCCCCCCCATTTTTTGCCTAGCAGGCTTCAGCTTTTTTAGCTTTTAAAAAATGCTTTTAAAAGTAAAAAAAAAAGCCTCTAATGATCAGGCACCTCAGCTGGGATCGTCAGAGTCTTGTTTTAACCCTTTAAAAGAATTTTTTTTACAACCTCTTTGACCAAAGAGGTTGTTAAAAAATGCTTTTAAAAGGAAAAAGAAAAAAGGCTCTGACGATCGCGTGGCTCAGCTGGGCATGGGGGTGGGCAGAGATTTTTGCTACGGGTTCTCTGAACCACCTGCCGCCATTGCTACCACATCGGGCGATCTGGTCTGAACAGGGAGTATTTCACCCCTGGTAATTATACAACCATATATGCTGATCATAGACCTATAGTCTTCCATAAAATGATTAGGGAACTGGAGACTAAAATATACGAAGAATGGTTGAAGGAACTGGGCACAACTAGTCTAGTGAAGAGAAGGACCAGGGGAGACATGATAGCAGTCTTCCAATATTTGAGGGGCTGCCACAGAGAGGAGGGGGTCAAGCTATGTTCCAAGGCACCTGAAGGCAAGACAAGGAATAATGGATGGAACCTGACAAGGAGAGATTCAACCTGGAAATAAGGAGAAATTTTCTAACAGTGAGAACTAGCAACCAACAGAACAGAAGTTGCCTTCAGAAGTTGTGGGAGCTTCATCACTGGAAGCTTTCAAAAAGAGACTTGGACTGCCATCTGTCAAAAATAGTGTAGGGTTTCCTGCTTGGGCGGATGTAGATGACTTCCAATACTATCATATCATATTCTATCATATCGCAAGATCTAAAATGGACAGCTAACATCAAAAACATCATTAAAAAAGGACAACAAAGAATGTTCTTTCTGCGCCAACTCAGTAAGCTCAAACTGCCCAAGGAGCTGCTGATTCAGTTCTACAGAGGAATTATTGAGTCTGTCATTTGCACCTCTATAACTGTCTGGTTCGGTTCTGCAACCCAACAAGAAAAACACAGACTTCAGAGGATAATTAGAACTGCAGAAAAAATAATTGCTACCAACTTGCCTTCCATTGAGGACCTATATACTGCACGAATCAAGAAGAGGGCCGTGAAAATATTTGCAGATGCCTCGCATCCTGGACATAAACTGTTTCAACTCCTACCCTCAAAACAACGCTATAGAGCACTGCACACCAGAACAACTAGACACAAGAACAGTTTTTCCCCGAAGGCCATCACTCTGCTAAACAAATAATTCCATCAACACTGTCAGACTATTTACTGAATCTGCACTACTATTAATCGTCTCATAGTTCCCATCACCAATCTCTTTCCACTTATGACTGTATGACTGCAACTTTGTTGCTGGCAATCCTTATGATTTATATTGATATATTGACCATCAATTGTGTTGTAAATGTTGTACCTTGATGAACGTATCTTTTCTTTTATGTACACTGAGAGCATATGCACCAAGACAAATTCCTTGTGTGTCCAATCACACTTGGCCAATAAAATTCTATTCTATTCTATTCTATTCTGTTAATCTGTAAGATAGTTACAGAATCAATTCCTTGGGTTTTTTGTTTTTTTTGATAAGTCAAATATTTAAAATAAATTCCATTCATTTAATTGCCCATTCAGGCAATTGGTACTTTGTCTTTCCCTTGCTTTCTTTTTCCTATTCCTTTTCATTTGGACCTGTGATGGTCAACAGAGATAACCATGATGAATGTTTCCAAACAATAATGCATGAGACCCCACTTCTTCTCAGGTTTTCCTCTTCCATCTCCCTTGGCCTCCTTCAGTATATCTCTAACGCAGGTTTGAAGCGAGAAGACGCAAAATGATGCCCGTTGGAACAAAGTTAAATCTTAGGAAGCAGCAGATTCCCCAAAGCATCAGAAAGCAAGACAAGAAACAATGGATGGAAACTAATCAAAGAGGAAAACAACCTAAAATGAAGGAGAAATTTTCTATCAGTGAGAACAAATAACCAGTGGAACGGCTTGCCTTCAGAAGTTGTGGGTGTTTCATCACTGGGGGCTTTCAAAAAGAGACTGGACAACCATTTGTCTGAAATGGCATAGGGTCTCCTGCTCGAGTAGAGGGTTGGACTAGATGACCTCCAAGGTCGCTTGCAACTCTATTATTCCATATAGTCAATAATCAGATGAGAATAATGTCCTGAGAGTTCTACTGCCAACAAGGATACACTATATTTGATAGGGTTACCATTAGCTTCTTATATTCCTAGAAAGAATAATTATGGGGATTCCTTTGGCAAACAAAGAGAGGATTTTTTAAATCGGATGTATAATGGTATTTCATTGGTGGGTAATTGATTGATTGATTGATTGATTGATTAGATTTTTATCTGGCTTTTATTATTTTTATGAATAACTCAAGGTGCCAAACATAATATAGAACTAAAATAGAATTAAGGAGAAATTTCCTGACAGTTAGAACAATTAATAAGTGGAACAACTTGCCTGCAGAAGTTGTGAATGCTTCAACACTGGAAACTTTTAAGAAAATGTTGGATAACCATCTGTCTGAGATGGTGTAGGGTTTCCTGCCTGGGCGGGGGGTTGGACTAGAAGGCCTCCAAGGTCCCTTCCAACTCTGTTGTTATTATGATTATAATGCTTCTTCTGTCTCTTATTTTCCCTGCAGCAACAACAACCCTGTGAGGTGAGTTGGGTGGAGAGAGAGAGAGAATGACTGGCCTGAAATCACCCAGCTGATTTTCATGTCTAAGGTGTGACTAGAACTCACCATCTCTTGCTGGTTGGTCCAAAGTCACTCAGCGGGAGGCAGGACTAGAACTCACTGTCTCCTGGTTTCTAGGCCAGTGCCTTAACCATCCACCAAACTGTCCCAGTTACACCTTAACAAAGAAGAGATTTCTTTCCGAGGTAACCAGTTCCTTTTCACAAACCAGATAATATGTGCCATCCCATTGTCTCAAGCTTTGCAACAATCACAACAGTAATATCAGGTTACATGCATTCACCAATCAGATGTCAGCGTTCCAAGTAACGCACCTATAGAAAGCAAAACTCAGAGACAGGTAGATTCCTCAAAGGACAGTTTTATTGGATACATCGTATTGGCACAACCAGGGGTGGGCCAACCCCCCCCCGTTCAAGCAGGAAACCCTAAAGTATTTCAGACAAATGACTTTTGATGACGTCAATAGCTTCCACCCAGGGGTAGGCTCCTGGGGGTTCGCCAGGGTTCAGGCGATCCTCTAGCCAAGGATCGCCGAGATTCGGCAAACCCCAAAATGTCACCCCTGGCTGCCCACACCCACCCTAACCCTCCCATCCCAAGAGTCTCCATGCGGCCCATTCATCATTCCAGGTAAGTGCAGGGGCTGCGCAGAGGGTCTGGGAGGGCAAAAAAAGGGCCTACTGGAGCTTCCGGAAGTCTGAGAACGGGTCTGTTTCCGGCCTCCAGAGGGCCTCCGGACCCCGGAGGAAGCAGTTTTCACCAGTGGTGAAATCCACTTATCTTCGCTACCAGTTCGGGAACGGGAGCACGCATGCGCAGAAAGTAAAAAACAGGCTGTAATGACGTCCCCGTGGGTGGGCAGAACCTTCCGGCACTGGTGCTTCCGGTTCATGCAAGCCGGATAGATCCGGCAGGATTTCACAGCTGGTTTCGCCCTCCCAGAGGCTTGAGAAAAGCCTCCGGAGCCTGGGAAGGGCAAAAACCGCCACGACCACCCTCGCCGCGGTGCAGGCAGCCGACTAGGCCACACCCACCATGGCCACGCCCACCCAGCAACAGGGCAGCGAACCCATTGCTAAAGCATCTGAAGCCCACCCCTGCTTCCACTCCACCAACAACCTCACCTAACTAACAAGTCATAATAAAACTATACAATGGATGCATAAACACGAGGATGTGAAACACACCAAACTTCATCACATATCATGCATACCTGCTCCTGACGTCCATACAAAACACATTACCGAATTTATCATCTAGAGACCGGCTCTATGCTGCTGCAGCAGCATTTATTCTAATTCACCTGACAGAGACGCTCGGTTGATGGAATTAAATCAGGCATTCGGGACACAGAACTATCTACCCAAGAAGATCAATAGATAAATAAATAGGGTCAGACTGATTCACGGGGAGGACCCGTTAAAAGACAGATTGCAAGAGATTCTGGTTGTCCCCTACAGCTCAAACCACACACACACACACACACACACACACACACACACACACACACACAATTAATAACCTTCTGTATAACGCAATGACAGTGCACTTTTGCAAGTACTGAGTGACGGATCCGTCCGTGCAGATAGACAACTTAGCCAACCTAAAACAGATTCGCAATGGGAAATAAGAGGACAATGATGGTGACAGGCCCTGCAACAAACCTGAATGGCTGCTTTGCCCCCACATTTATACCAATAGCACCATCATGGACCCAACTTCTTCACACACAAGACTGGAGGCACTTCCACATATTCTTCTTGTAATGACATGCCATCCCCTTCTGGCAATGCCCATCCCCCCAAACTCCTCGAATTCTGGTTAGGCCGAATCTTGTGCCAAAGAATGAAGGGAGACAACTTTGACAGCAGGACTCAAAATAAGTACAAAGTCATGTCAAAGAGAAGGGGCGTGATGGCTCAGTGGCTAAGACGCTGAGCTTGTCGATCGAAAGGTCGGCACTTCAGCGGTTCGAATCCCTAGTGCCGCGTAACGGGGTGAGCTCCCGTTACTTGTCTCAGCTTCTGCCAACCTAGCAGTTCAAAAGCACGTAAACAATGCAAATAGAAAAATAGGGACCACTTTTGGTGGGAAGGTAACAGTGTTCCGTGCGCCTTTGGCATTTAGTCATGCTGGCCACATGATGATGGTAACATCTTCGGACAGCTCTGGCTCTCCGGCTTTGAAACGGAGATGAGCACCGCCCCCTAGGGTCAGGAACGACTAGCACATACGTGTGAGGGCAACCTTTACCTAATGTCAAAGGAAACTCCAAAGCACTTTCCAATGTTCTGGAAAAATGAGATTTCAACTCCCATCACTGAGGGAGAAGTTGTTGAACTCACATACATATCTATGTCAGGCTATCTTAGAAGGTGAGGGGTCATTGGTGCTTTCTGCGCTTGGTTGTTTACTTGCGGACATCTCATCACCCAAACTGGGTAACATCATCAGTGCTAGCAGGGAGTAAGAGCAACCCCCACTCCCTGCTAGCACTGATGATGCTACCCAGTTTGGGTAATGAGATGTCCGCAAGTAAACAACCCTCAGAGAGCACCAAGCGCCCCTCACTTCAACTCTGAGCTACAAACATTCTCCTCTCAACACACAGTGGTTCATTTTAAAACATATTATGATTGATAAGGTATCTGTAATCAGTGGTGGGATTTAAATTTTTTTTTACTACGGGTTCTGTGGGTGTGGCTTGGTGGGCATGGCAAAGGAAGGATACTATAAAATCTCCATTTCCACCCCCTCCAGGGGAAGGTTACTGCAAAATCCCCATTTCCACCCCACTCCAAGGGGAAGGATACTGTAAAATCCCCATTCCCACCCCATTCCAGGGGAAGGATACTGTAAAATCTCTATTTCCACCCCACTCCAGGGGGAAGGATACTGTAAAGTTTCCATTCCCACCCCACTCCAGGGGAAGGATACTGTAAAATCTCCATTCCCACCCCACTCCAGGGGATACTGTAAAGTCTCCATTCCCACCCCACTCCTTCCCCTGGAGTACTGTAAAATCTCCATTCCCACCCCACTCCAACGGAAGGATACTGTAAAATCCCCATTTCCCCCCGATCAGCTGGGACTCGGAAGGCAGAGAATAGATGGGGGCAGGGCCAGTCAGACTTTTTACGACCGGTTCTTCTGAACTACTAAAAATTTCCGCTACCGGTTCTCCAGAACTGGTCAGAACCTGCTGAAACCCACCTCTGAGGTCCTTTCCAACTCTGTTAATCTGTTAATTGCCCCATCGGGGCAATAAGTCAAAATAAACACTTCAAAGAGCACATTCACACATCTCCCAAGGAACCACTTTCCCTATAAATATTACATTCCTCAGAACCCCAAATTGTAGCTACTTCACGTGCTGTTTCTATGCTCTCGTATAATTTGCCTCCTCTCCAATCACCATGTCCTCTATCGTTGTTGTTTGATCTCAGAACCAAGACCTCAAATTTTTCTAACAGTGCCTTAGGTATGAAAGCCGGCTGGTTGACCTTGGACCAGTCACTTTCTCTCACTCCTAAAAGAAGGCAATGGCAAACCACTTCTGAAAAATCTTGTCAGGAAAACTGTAGGGATTTTTTCTAGAGAAGCTGGAGAATGATTGAACAGGAAAAAAAGAAAAAAATAATAAAATGTGGGTTTTGGAATAGGTAAATCACACCATCCTATCAGATGTTTTTAAAGAATCTTTTAATTTATGTTTTTTTAATACAATTATTGTATTCACGTGTTATTTTATTTATGAATTGTATAGTATTATGACTGATTATAAATAAATCGATAATAGCTTTATAATTTAATATGATTTTTTTTAATGGGATGCTGGGCCCCTGCAAAGCAAACCATCAACTCTTCACATTCTTTCTATGTGCAATTATTCTCCTAGGCCCCACATATTTCTATCAAAATGAAAATTATGGTTGGTACTTTTCTGGGTCAGGTTGCTAAGGATTGTTTGAAGATTCTGAAAACCCCAGAGGCAAAATGATCTTTTGAGCACTTCACTCAGTCCAATTCCCTTCTTGTTGCTTCCTACATCAATTACATTTTCCCTCTCTCTTCTCTCTCTCTCTCTCTCTTTCTTTCTCTTTGCCCACAGAAATCAGTAACCTAGAAACTGGGAAACTTATAATACCAAATGAATTCTGGCCCCTATTTATTTTATTTGTTTATTTGTATCCCACCTTTATTATTTTCAGAAATAACTCAAGGTGGTAAACATATCTAACACACCTTCCCCTTCCTGTTTTCTCCACACAACAATAACCCTATGAGGTGGATTGGGTTGAGAGAGAGTGACTGGTTTTATGCCTAAGGCTGGACTAGAACTCAAAGTTTCCTAGTGATTGGCCCAAAGTCACCAGTCAGCTCTCATGGCTAAGGCTGGACTAGAGCTTACTGTCTCCTGGTGATTGGCCCAAAATCCCTAGTCAGATTTCACACATAGGGTGGGACTAGATCTCACTGTCTCCTGGTGATTGGCCCAAAGTCACCAGTCAGATTTCATGCCTAAAACACAACTAAAACTCACTCTCTCTTGGTGATTGGTCCAAAGTCACCAATCAGATTTCACACCTAAGGTGGGACTAGAACTCAGTGTCTCCTGGTGATTGGCCCAAAGTCATCCAGCCCTCTTTCTTATCTAAGACATAACTAAAACTTACAGTTTCCTAGCCCAATGCCTTAATCACTAGGCTGAACTCACTCTCTTTCTATTTAATTCTTTCTATTTCTATTTCTAATTCTTTCTATTTCATGTGTTATATGTTAAAAGAAATGGGATGCCTGGAAGGAAAAGCCCAGTTCAAGGGCATCAAGAGCTGCCTGAAGTGACAAGGACATTGCCACCCAAATCCTGACTTCTGCTCGGCGGCTTTCAAGACGGGCCCTGCCAGTCAATCTCTTTTCCTTTGGAGCATCAGAACTGAGCCGTAAAAACAATGTGACATATTTTTTTTTAAAAAAATGCTGAAGGCATCTCCCCTAGCCTTTCTTTTATATTCAGAAGAGAGCCTGATTATTTGTGTCAGGAGGAAGGTATTATTATTATTATTATTATTATTATTATTATTATTATTATTATTATTATTATTATTATTATTATTATTATTATTGAAACCTTCCAGTTGCTTTTTTGTGATGGTGCCATTGACAACCAAGCTGGAACAAGATGCTTTGGCCAGTGGTGGGATTCAAGTAATTTAACAACCGGTTCGCTGCCCTAATGATTTCTTCCAACAACCAGTTTGCCAAACTGCTCAGAAAGTTAACAACCGGTTAACTCTCCCGAAGTGGTGCAAACTGGCTGAATCCCACAACTGGCTTTGGCTCATATTCTCCCTCACAACGTGTTCCAATATCAGTATAACGATTTGGGATTCCAACTCGAGCTGGGGCTGCACAAGGATAAATAAAAATCAGATCCAGACAGTTGTGAGAGAATAAGGAATATTTTATTCCTGAAAGCAAAGAGGTTTGACTTTAGGGGACTTTAGCTGCAGAGAAATAGGGTACAGTGACACAATTTTATAGATGGGCTTATCCTGGTTGTGAAAATGTCTACGTGCTGATTCCAGGTTAACACTTGGGTGTCTTTTGTGTGTATGTGTTTGTAGGTATGTATTCTTCTGAACATGCAGTTCCTCTGAGACACCTAATTAAATGAACTCTATTGTGTTTACAGACCTTATCCTTTGATATGTGGATTAGGTCTGGGTAACATATTTGGGGGAGGCTGAAACAGAGGTAAGTGTGAAAAATGGTCATAAGTCACTTTTTTTAGTGCCTTTATAACTTTGGTTACTAAATGAGCTGTTCAAAGTCGAGGACTACCTGTTTTAAAGTTTCTTTATTCTGTTCAAATGCGGGTCAACATAGCAATGCCAGGAGGCGTAGCCAGAATGTGATTAAGTTCATATTGTTATGAACTCATATTCATATTCTGCCTGAAGTGGTGTAGAGTTTCCTGCCTAAGCAGGGGGTTGGACTAGATGACCTGCAAGGTCCCTTCCAACTCTGTTATTATTATTATTATTTTGAATTTATATCCCGCCCTTCTCCGAAGACTCAGGGTGGCTTACATTGTGTTAAGCAATAGTCTTCATCCATTTGTATATTATATACAAAGTCAACTTTATTGCCCCCCCCAACAATCTGGGTCCTCATTTTACCTACCTTATAAAGGATGGAAGGCTGAGTCAACCTTGGGCCTGGTGGAACTTGAACTTGCAGTAATTGCAAGCAGCTGTGTTAATAACAGAGAGACTTAGTCTGCTGAGCCACCAGAGGCCCTTCTATTCTATTCTATTCTATTCTATTCTATTCTATTCTATTCTATTCTATTCTATTCTATTCTATTCCATATATCACATTAAATCATGGATCAAGGTCTTATGTTCTAAACCAGGGGTGTCCAAACTACGGCCCGCGGGCCAACTGCGGCCCGCGGGTCAGTTTTTTTTGGCCCGCAGCAAATTCTGGAAGTATAATTTAAAATGGCCCTTTTCGCGCTGCGAGGCTCGCGGCTCCTCCCCATGGGCGGGGAATAATGAAGGGAGGGGGCAGAGGAGGCGGCGAGCGGGAAAGAGGCTGCTGGCCGTGCCTGCCCCCAGCAGTTCTACCCTCGCCTTCCTCGGGCCGCCATCGAGAAACAGGTGAGGAGGGGTTCTGTCCTCGCCTTCCTCGGGCAGGGAATAACGAAGGGAGGCGGGGGCAAGCGGAAAGGAGGCTGCTGGCCGTGCCCGGCCCAGCAGCTCTGTCCTCGCCTTCCTCGGGCAGGGAATAACGAAGGGAGGGGGGGGAGGCGGCGGCAAGCGCGAAAGAGGCTGCTGGCCGTGCCCGGCCCAGCAGCTCTGTCCTCGCCTTCCTCGGGCAGGGAATAACGAAGGGAGGGGGGGGGAGGCGGCGGCAAGCGCGAAAGAGGCTGCAGGGCGTGCCCGGCCCCGCAGCTCTGCCTCGCCTTCCTCCGGCAGGGAATAACGAAGGGAGGGAGGCGGCAAGCGAAGAGGCTGCTGGCCGTGCCTGGCCCACCGGCCCTGCCCCCGCCTCCCGCGGGCAGGGAATAACGAAGGGAGGGGGGGGGAGGCGGCGGCAAGCGCGAAAGAGGCTGCTGGCCGTGCCCGGCCCAGCAGCTCTGTCCTCGCCTTCCTCGGGCAGGGAATAACGAAGGGAGGCGGGTCGGAGCCTCCGCGAGCGAGGCGACTTAAGCAAGGCAAGGAAGGAGTTGGGGAGGCGCGGCGTGGAAAAACAAAAGGATTTGCCGGAGGTGGGGATGGGGACTGAAGGGGGGTGGGCAGCGAGCAGCCCGCGCCGCTTTTCCCCGCCAGTCAAGAATGCGCCGCGCAAGAGGCAGCAAGGAAAAAAAGTTTTCCCGTAGGCAAAAAGATGACACGGGACGCGGATTGCCGCCTGGAGCTGTCACGTGGCCCAGGTGGCCAGGGACGCCTTTCCACGCAGACCAGGGTCGCTTAAAGCGGCCTGGAAAGACCCACTTGGGCGCGCAGTCAAGAAAATCAAGAAAAAAAGTATTGTACGTTACTTCCTTTATCAATCACCTTGCTGACATTTGCAAAGAAAAGTATAATCAAAAAGTATAAAACAGTAGTCCGTAGTGCAATTTTGTGACTGGATCAATTGAGGTGCCACTGAAGGTGTCTTCTTACTCTTGGTCTACAGAAGCCACCTTCTGGGGTCACCCCAGGTCTCTGAACATGGGTTTTGTAAGGCTGACACAGGGCTGATAGCGGAAAACTCAGGCAAAATTGTCTTTGCGTGGTAGCGGTTGTGTGACTGCAGAAAGTACCCCCATTTCATATTCCTGTAAAACACAACGTCCGCAGCTTGCAACAGGGTGGACGTAAAAGCCCGTCTTGACTCAGACACAGCAAATTGAGGATGTAGTTTGGCATCAGACTACATCAGACTGTGTTTGGTCCTACACAGAGTTCTTGATCTCTGTTAGAAATACACACAGTAATCATGTGTCAATATGTCTCCTCTTGTGTGGCCCGGGCCACACATTAATTTACTAGGCTTATATACTGTTTGTTGTCCAGCCGCATGCCTTTCTGAATAATTATATTTAAAAATATTACATTAAAAATCAACATAACACAAACACACACGTACACAAACATAGAGATACATACGCACATATATATAACTCACACACATATAGTATACTTAAGCCGAAACTGTGCATAGGGACTACCCAGACGGCTGAAAAAAGTGATTTCTGACAGGTTCTCACACTTTTGACCAGTCCTCACACTTATGACCGGTCATCATTTATGCCTGTTGCAGCATTTTGTGCATAGCAACCATTGCAGCATTCCTACAGTCATAAGGTCAAAATTACTTTTTAGCCCTCTGAGTAGTTTCTATGCCCATAGCCACATCCACTCAGTCACATGAGCAGTTAGCCACGCCCACCAGTCACATGACCACCAAGCCACACCCCAAAATAAGCCACGCCCATCCCCCTCCCCCCCCCCCTGTGGCCCGGGCCTTTGCTTATTTTTCTGTATTTGGCCCTCACTCAAAAAAGTTTGGACACCCCTGTTCTAAACCATACGTCTCTGCCATCTACCTTAATTTATTAGTCTCAGAGGTTGGGTTTAACAAACCCTGACTTAATAGAACACACAAATCCAGGAAACAAATACTAGGTACGCAAAATAGAGTTTCTTCTCGCATTACTAGGAATTGTATTTATCAAAGTGAATTGACTTAAGTTCTTACAGAAAGAAAGCAGTTTTTTAGCCTTCTCCCTTGTAAAAGCAAAAGAAAGGAACAAGAAGTTGACGTCCCTACTTCTTGAGCAGGGAGCTGGACTAGAAGACCTTCAAGGTCCTTTCCAGCTCTGTTCTGATTATTATTATTATTATTATTATTATTATTATTATTATTATTATTATTATTTTTGCACAAATTTGAAAGAATTGTTGATGCATCCATACCACCAAGTCTTTTACTCCCTGGTCCCTTACGATGCAGTCTGAAAGTGATATCAGATTGTCTTTAGATTTGCTGACCTTGAAATATAAAGCACTTCTAGGTATTACCCTCAACCACATTGCCTCCTCTTTCTGTCTAGGTGATCTCTAGGACAGCACATATAATCTGTGTCCCATTGGCTGAATTACCAATTGTCCAAGAGTAATACCTCTCTTCCGGTCATGATGGCCCAGCAGTTGAAACACTGGGCTTGTCAACCGAAAGGTTGACAGTTTGAGACCCAAGCACTGTGGGACAGGGTGAGTTCCTGTACTTGCTCTGGCTCCTGCCATTCGAACAGTTCGAAAGCATGCAAATGCAAGTAGATAAATAGGTACCACTTTAGCGGAAAGATAAAAGCATTCTGTGCACCTTAGTGTATAGTCATGATCATGGAAGTATCTTTGGGCAAGGTGGGCTCCCTCAGTTAGGGAAAAGTAGATAAGCACCGGCCCCTAGAATCGGACATGATTGAGCAGCAAGACAAGATTAGGGAGAGGAAACTTACATTTACAGTATTTTTCGGAGTATCAGACGCACCTTTTTCCTCCTAAAAGTGGGTGAAAATTTAAGTGTGTCTTATAGACCAAATATGGGAGTTTTCGGCCTCCCAGGCCCCTAGAATCGGACATGATTGAGCAGCAAGACAAGATTAGGAGAGGAAACTTACATTTACAGTATTTTTCGGAGTATCAGACGCACCTTTTTCCTCCTAAAAGCGGGTGAAAATTTAAGTGTGTCTTATAGACCAAATATGGGAGTTTTCGGCCTCCCAGGCCCCTAGAATCGGACATGATTGAGCAGCAAGACAAGATTAGGAGAGGAAACTTACATTTACAGTATTTTTCGGAGTATCAGACGCACCTTTTTCCTCCTAAAAGCGGGTGAAAATTTAAGTGTGTCTTATAGACCAAATATAAAGCACTTCTAGGTATTACCCTCAACCACATTGCCTCCTCTTTCTGTCTAGGTGATCTCTAGGACAGCACATATAATCTGTGTCCCATTGGCTGAATTACCAATTGTCCAAGAGTAATACCTCTCTTCCGGTCATGATGGCCCAGCAGTTGAAACACTGGGCTTGTCAACCGAAAGGTTGACAGTTTGAGACCCAAGCACTGTGGGACAGGGTGAGTTCCTGTACTTGCTCTGGCTCCTGCCATTCGAACAGTTCGAAAGCATGCAAATGCAAGTAGATAAATAGGTACCACTTTAGCGGAAAGATAAAAGCATTCTGTGCACCTTAGTGTATAGTCATGATCATGGAAGTATCTTTGGGCAAGGTGGGCTCCCTCAGTTAGGAAAAGTAGATAAGCACCGGCCCTAGAATCGGACATGATTGAGCAGCAAGACAAGATTAGGAGAGGAAACTTACATTTACAGTATTTTTCGGAGTATCAGACGCACCTTTTTCCTCCTAAAAGCGGGTGAAAATTTAAGTGTGTCTTATAGACCAAATATAAAGCACTTCTAGGTATTTACCCTCAACCACGTTGCCTCCTCTTTCTGTCTAGGTAATCTCTAGGACAGCACATATAATCTGTGTCCCATTGGCTGAATTACCAATTGTCCAAGAGTAATACCTCTCTTCCGGTCATGATGGCCCAGCAGTTGAAACACTGGGCTTGTCAACCGAAAGGTTGACAGTTTGAGACCCAAGCACTGTGGGACAGGATGAGTTCCTGTACTTGCTCTGGCTCCTGCCATTCGAACAGTTCAAAAGCATGCAAATGCAAGTAGATAAATAGGTACCACTTTAGCGGAAAGATAAAAGCATTCTGTGCACCTTAGTGTATAGTCATGATCATGGAAGTATCTTTGGGCAAGGTGGGCTCCCTCAGTTAGGAAAAGTAGATAAGCACCGGCCCTAGAATCGGACATGATTGAGCAGCAAGACAAGATTAGGAGAGGAAACTTACATTTACAGTATTTTTCGGAGTATCAGACGCACCTTTTTCCTCCTAAAAGTGGGTGAAAATTTAAGTGTGTCTTATAGACCAAATATAAAGCACTTCTAGGTATTTACCCTCAACCACGTTGCCTCCTCTTTCTGTCTAGGTAATCTATAGGACAGCAACATATAATCTGTGTCCCATTGGCTGAATTACCAATTGTCCAAGAGTAATACCTCTCTTCCGGTCATGATGGCCCCGCAGTTGAAACACTGGGCTTGTCAACCGAAAGGTTGACAGTTTGAGACCCAAGCACTGTGGGACAGGATGAGTTCCTGTACTTGCTCTGGCTCCTGCCATTCGAACAGTTCAAAAGCATGCAAATGCAAGTAGATAAATAGGTACCACTTTAGTGGAAAGATAAAAGCATTCTGTGCACCATAGTGTATAGCCATGATCATGGAAGTATCTTTGGGCAAGGTGGGCTCCCTCAGTTAGGAAAAGTAGATAAGCACCGGCCCTAGAATCGGACATGATTGAGCAGCAAGACAAGATTAGGAGAGGAAACTTACATTTACAGTATTTTTCGGAGTATCAGACGCACCTTTTTCCTCCTAAAAGTGGGTGAAAATTTAAGTGTGTCTTATAGACCAAATATAAAGCACTTCTAGGTATTTACCCTCAACCACGTTGCCTCCTCTTTCTGTCTAGGTGATCTCTAGGACAGCACATATAATCTGTGTCCCATTGGCTGAATTACCAATTGTCCAAGAGTAATACCTCTCTTCCGGTCATGATGGCCCAGCAGTTGAAACACTGGGCTTGTCAACCGAAAGGTTGACAGTTTGAGACCCAAGCACTGTGGGACAGGGTGAGTTCCTGTACTTGCTCTGGCTCCTGCCATTCGAACAGTTCGAAAGCATGCAAATGCAAGTAGATAAATAGGTACCACTTTAGCGGAAAGATAAAAGCATTCTGTGCACCTTAGTGTATAGTCATGATCATGGAAGTATCTTTGGACAAGGTGGGCTCCCTCAGTTAGGGAAAAGTAGATAAGCACCGGCCCCTAGAATCGGACATGATTGAGCAGCAAGACAAGATTAGGGAGAGGAAACTTACATTTACAGTATTTTTCGGAGTATCAGACGCACCTTTTTTCCTCCTAAAAGTGGGTGAAAATTTAAGTGTGTCTTATAGACCAAATATGGGAGTTTTCGGCCTCCCAGGCCCCTAGAATCGGACATGATTGAGCAGCAAGACAAGATTAGGGAGAGGAAACTTACATTTACAGTATTTTTCGGAGTATCAGACGCACCTTTTTTCCTCCTAAAAGTGGGTGAAAATTTAAGTGTGTCTTATAGACCAAATATGGGAGTTTTCGGCCTCCCAGGCCCCTAGAATCGGACATGATTGAGCAGCAAGACAAGATTAGGAGAGGAAACTTACATTTACAGTATTTTTCGGAGTATCAGACGCACCTTTTTCCTCCTAAAAGCGGGTGAAAATTTAAGTGTGTCTTATAGACCAAATATAAAGCACTTCTAGGTATTTACCCTCAACCACGTTGCCTCCTCTTTCTGTCTAGGTAATCTCTAGGACAGCAACATATAATCTGTGTCCCATTGGCTGAATTACCAATTGTCCAAGAGTAATACCTCTCTTCCGGTCATGATGGCCCAGCAGTTGAAACACTGGGCTTGTCAACCGAAAGGTTGACAGTTTGAGACCCAAGCACTGTGGGACAGGGTGAGTTCCTGTACTTGCTCTGGCTCCTGCCATTCGAACAGTTCGAAAGCATGCAAATGCAAGTAGATAAATAGGTACCACTTTAGCGGAAAGATAAAAGCATTCTGTGCACCTTAGTGTATAGCCATGATCATGGAAGTATCTTTGGGCAAGGTGGGCTCCCTCAGTTAGGAAAAGTAGATAAGCACCGGCCCTAGAATCGGACATGATTGAGCAGCAAGACAAGATTAGGAGAGGAAACTTACATTTACAGTATTTTTCGGAGTATCAGACGCACCTTTTTCCTCCTAAAAGTGGGTGAAAATTTAAGTGTGTCTTATAGACCAAATATAAAGCACTTCTAGGTATTTACCCTCAACCACGTTGCCTCCTCTTTCTGTCTAGGTAATCTCTAGGACAGCAACATATAATCTGTGTCCCATTGGCTGAATTACCAATTGTCCAAGAGTAATACCTCTCTTCCGGTCATGATGGCCCAGCAGTTGAAACACTGGGCTTGTCAACCGAAAGGTTGACAGTTTGAGACCCAAGCACTGTGGGACAGGATGAGTTCCTGTACTTGCTCTGGCTCCTGCCATTCGAACAGTTCAAAAGCATGCAAATGCAAGTAGATAAATAGGTACCACTTTAGTGGAAAGATAAAAGCATTCTGTGCACCTTAGTGTATAGCCATGATCATGGAAGTATCTTTGGGCAAGGTGGGCTCCCTCAGTTAGGGAAAAGTAGATAAGCACCGGCCCCTAGAATCGGACATGATTGAGCAGCAAGACAAGATTAGGGAGAGGAAACTTACATTTACAGTATTTTTCGGAGTATCAGACGCACCTTTTTTCCTCCTAAAAGCGGGTGAAAATTTAAGTGTGTCTTATAGACCAAATATGGGAGTTTTCGGCCTCCCAGGCCCCTAGAAGCACTCTGCAGTGCGCTGCATGACCTGTTTTTTGCCAAAAACGGGGCCATTTGGGGGCTCCCCAGCCCTCCGCGCGTCATGTTTTCGCCCTTCCCAGCTCCCAGAAGCACTCTGCAAGCCAAATGTTTTGGGTGAAAACTGGCCCTGCAGATTACTGCAGAGTGCTTCTGGGGGCCTGGGAGGGCAAAAATCCAATGCATCGGAGGACAAAAACTATTTTTTTTCTTGTTTTCCTCCTGTAAAATTAGGTACATCTATAGTCTGAAAAATACGGTAATACTTCTCTACTTTCTGGAAGAAGAAAGAAGGTGGTTAAGGGTGGGGAGAGATACATGAAAAGAAGAAGGAGGAGGAGGGGAGGGGAGGAGAGGGAAGGAGGGGGAGATGGGAAGAGGGAGTGGGAGAAGGAGAAGGAGAAGAGGAAGAAGAGGAGCAGGAGGAGGAGGAGGAGGAGGAAGGGGGGAGGGGAGGGGAGGGAAGGAGGAGGAGAAGGAGGAAAGGGAGAGGGAGAAGGAGAGGGAGCGGGAGAAGGAGAGGAAGGAAGAAGAGGAGGAGGAGGAGGAGGAGGAGGGAGGAGGAGGAGGAGGAGGAAGAGGAGGAGGAAGAGGAGTAGTAGTAGTAGTAATATTTGCCAGTGAATTTTCCATCTAAATTTTTCAGTATATCCAAAACCTGTCCATCCTCATTCTAACATTTATCTCTTGCACTCAAAAGCCTCCATCAACTGTGAAAGTGACATGGTAGCCCTGTCTACAATCTTGCTCCCGGCACTGTTGCCACTTGCAGTGACCAGGGTGGCATGTTGCTACAGTGGGCGAATCGGAGAGGGAAGAAAATATGTTCAATAAAGTGAATTCAGGAAGAGTTGAGCTCCATTTATAGAAAACCCAAGGAGGCTCTGTGGGTGGAGAGAAATAATGGTTGGCTTGAGCCCAGAAACAGGAAGGTGGGAAGATTTAAAAAAAAAACAAAAAAACTGCCCACTAATGGGAAAATGGGCTGCTGAAAAGATCTGCCAACTTGCAGTGATTGCGATGAAATTGCCAGCTTTGTTCCAGTTTCTAACACAAACCCAACAGAAAAAAATTGACTCAGCGCTCAGAAATAAATGATGTTTTTATGTCCAGTGATTATCCTGAAGAGATTGCAAAACGTTGATGTGGAACGTCACAAATTTAGAGAAGATTGTAACCTGAGGTCTGCAGGTGGAAGGAGAAATAGGTACCGAATGCTTAAAAATAATAAAAAAAGGGATGCTAAAAACATGCTAAAAAAATGTTCTCCCATCTTCTAGTGCAAGCAGAGAATTGTATTTTGCAAGTCGGGTTATCCACCACTCTTTTAGCAATAGAGACTTCACAGCTGTGGAGCAAATTGGCTGTGACACGCTTTGGTCAAGGAGAAGGATTGTGGAGATACATAGGTTTCTGAAATAGTTGTCTCAAAGGTGCTTTTTCAAAAGGCAACTGGACTGGTTTTTTTTTCCTTGAGGAAGAAGAAGGAACCATTTTGCTTCTCATTCAAGAAGCTTCATTCAAGCAGCAAAATTATTTCTTCTTCTTCTTCTTCTTCTTCTTCTTCTTCTTCTTCTTCTTCTTCTTCTTCTTCTTCTTCTTCTTCTTCTTCTTCTTCTTCTTCTTCTTCTTCTTCTTCTTCTTCTTCTTCCCCTCCTCCTCTTCCTCCTCCTCCCTCCTCCTCCTCCTCCTCCTCCTGGAATAAACAGCCCAGTTGCTTTTTAAAAGAGCATCTTTGAAACAACTATGACTTGGATGACTGAGAATCTCCATAGACATTCTGACATAGTTTTCATAAAAAGTTGTTGCTGGAGGAACTTGATCTTTCAAGAATATATATATATATATCAGTAAAGTCAGATCTGGATACAGTCCACAAATAGGTGGATGGACCTAAAGCTAAATTCTGGGTTAATATTACCGAATCAAATAACTTTACTGTGGACTTTAACCATCAGAAAAAAAGGAAGACAAGGAGAAAAATAGTTTTCAAATATCCAGGACCTCCAAATATGAATAAATAAATCCCCTGGAGATTGACCCAAAGTCACATAGCCAGCTTTCATGTCTAAGGCAAGACTAGAACTCACAGGCTCCCAGTTTCTGGCCTGCTGCATTAAACCACCACATCAGACTGGAATATAGGAAATTAATACTGTAAATAGTAACTGTGACAAGATTATGCAGCATCATATGCAAACAGTTAGAAAAACAATGAAATACCTACAGTGGAAAAGTGGATTATAAAATTAACTGAATTTGCAGAATTGGGGGTGGCAAGTTTGGAAAGGGGAAAAAAAATGAAATTTCTTTCTATTTTTGAAAGACTAGAAACCTTATAAGGATTTTTTTTTTAATGGAAAGAAAAAAAATGATTGAATTGACAATTTTGATATTTTGGGGATTAAAATGGGAGAAAGAAATTGGGAAAACATTTAAGATCATAATTACTCCACAGAAAGAAGGATGGAAACAGGATTGCACATTTTCTCTCTTTTTTTCTCTCCTTTCTTTTTCTTGTTTTCTTTTTTGTTCATTTTGTATTCTTTTACTTTGCTGAAACATTCATATGAAAAATCTTTAGAAAGACCAAATCCCAAATGTCGCCCGATTGTAATATAAACGCCATTTCTCAACACAAACCTGTTGCAACATTTTTTTAAAAAAGCTTGTTTAAAAATGTCCTGCAGTTCTGAGCTCGCCTGCTTGGTGATCAAGATAACACCAAGTTAATCTGGATGATAAAATCAAAAAGGAATTGCAAAGAACTCCGGAGGGATTTTTTTCCCCCCAGATTGATAGACTGATCATTCAAATATCAAGCGCATTTCAAATGCAGGCCCTTGCAGAGGGCAACACATTAGAAGAATACATCCAGATATTTCATATATAAATTAATGAAGTCTAAGCTGGCAATGCTTGAACAAGAAAGGGATTTTTGACTCACGAACAATAGCTGAATGAAAATGTCACACCGGTTTCAAAGCAGGGCTGTTTTCTTTTAATTCTGTGTTGGGAATCATATGGAAGGATGCTGAAAATAAATAGAGCAATGGCCTTTAGTAAATTGCAGTGAAGAAGAAGAAGAAGAAGAAGAAGAAGAAGAAGAAGAAGAAGAAGAAGAAGAAGAAGAAGAAGAAGAAGAAGAAGAAGAAGAAGAGGAGGAGGAGGAGGAGGAGGAGGAGGAGGAGGAGGAGGAGGAGGAGGAGGAGGAGGAGGAGGAGGAGGAGGAGGAGGAGGAGGTCGTCTGTTAGGGGCGTGCATAAGAGCACAAGCGTGCCTACCGTTCCTGTCCTATTGTTTCCTTTCGTTATATCCAATTAATATAGTTATTACAAACTCATACTTACAAATATGCTTATATATTGTATAGTTTTTTCATGCTTATGCTTATATATACTGTGTGACAAAATAAAATAAATACATAAGAATAAAGAAGGAGGAGGAGGAGGAGGAAGAGGAGGAGGAGAAGAAGAAGCAACTAAAATGACTGAAGGTAAGAGATGGAGAGGTGGGTCACGAAAGTCTTTTTAGCCTGGGAAAGATAGAGGAAGGAGGGAGGAGATATGGAGAGGATGAGGGCATATTTCTAATCTCTTACAATATTAAATTTGGGTTTATTCATGGAAACAAAATAATGGAGAGGTTCAGAGACAATTTAACATGGTCATATAATGCATAGCTTAAGCGATGGAATACCTGGAGTCAAATTTATGGTAGTCCTGTGTGTGTTACTCTCTGCATATGCATGTGTTTTTATGTGTGTCAGCATGTGTGTGTGTGTGTGTATGTGTGTGTGTATGTGTAGCTTTGAGTCCCAAGGTGCTTTTTCAAGAGGTAACTGGACTTCTTTGTTCTTCTTTTCTTTGAAGACCTTTTGCTTCTCATCCGAGAAGCTTCTTCAGCTCATCCAAGAAGCTTCTTGGAGGAGAAGTGAAACATCTTTAAAAAAAAAACCCAGAAAGTCCAATTGCCTCTTGAAAAAAGCACCTTTCAGAAAGTTCTTGAGGCCATTTAGAGGTTTATCTGTGTCCTCAGGGTCACCTGAGTAGTGCAAAGAAAGCTGCACACCCATTTGTAGCACTCAGGTGACCCCGAAGACACAGATAAACCTCCAAATGGTCTCAACAAATCTCACTCACGGTTTTTTTGTCAAATATTTGTTTATTGTTTTATATCACATATTCCATTTCTGTGTTGAACAGTGTGTTTTCTAGATGTCCAAAGTGTTAACATATAAACATCATCATAATCATTATAATCATATATAGATAGAATTTTTTATTGGCCAAGTGTGATTGGACACACAAGGAATTTGTCTTGGTGCATATGCTCTCAGTGTACATAAAAGAAAAGATACCTTCATCAAGGATCAACACTTACAAGACTTAAAGATAGTCATAGGCTACAAATAAGCAATCAGGAAACAATCAATATCAGTCTAAAATGTAAGGATACAAGCAACAAAGTTACAGTCATAAGTGGAAGGAGATGGGTGATGGGAACGATGAGAAGATTAATAGTAGTGCAGATTTAGTAAATAGTTCGACAGTGTTGAGGGAATTATTTGTTTAGCAGAGTGATGGCGTTCGGGAAGAAATTGTTCTTGTGTCTAGTTGTTCTGGTGTGCAGTGCTCTGTAGCGTTGTTTTGAGGGTAGGAGTTGAGACAGTTTATTTCCAGGATGCGAGGGGTCTGTAAATATTTTCACGGCCCTCTTCTTGATTCGTGCAGTATGCAGGTCCTCAATGGAAGGCAGGTTGGTGAATTGCCTGCATAAGCCCCTGCGGTCTTGGCAAAATTGCAGAAGTGGTTTACCCCGACCGCCTTCCTAAGCCTGAGAATGACTGGCCCCAAGGTCACCCAGCTGGCTTTGGCCCTAAGTGCGAATAGAACTCCTGATCTCCTGACTTATATACCCTGGTTCCTTAATCACTACACTAAACTAGCTCTCTAGCCCAGGGGTGGGTTCTACTTACCTTTACTACCGGTTCACAACAACCATGGGACAACTATGATCTGGATGATTGAGAACCTCCATCGACATTTCTTCCTGAAGGAACCTGGTTGGCTTCTGAGTGCTGAATTTAAAAAAAGCCTTTGGCATGATTTAGCATCTGGAAATTTCAGCTGGTCCAAAATCTAATTGCCAGTTTTGCAAGCAGAATGCTCCATGGTTGTCTGGAGCTCCAGGATCTCTATTGTAAAACTTCTGAGGACCAGCAGATAGCAGAAAAGCAATTTCTATTATCACTACCATCACAGCAGTCAGCTGGATTTTTATTTATTTATTTATTTTGCAGTCCATTCCTGGTGGCTCTTGTGTTACATGTCTTTACTTAATTTCATTTCAGAAGGAGGAGGAGGAGGAGGAGAAGGAGGAGGAGGAGGAGAGAGAGGAGGAGGAGAGGGAGGAGAAGAAGAAGGAGAAGGAGAAGGAGGAGGAGGAGAGGGAGGAGAAGAAGGAGGAGGTGGGGGAGGAGAAGGAGAGGGAGGAGAAGAAGAAGGAGAAGGAGAAAGAGGAGGAGGAGGAGGAGGAGGAGGAAGAAGAGGAGGAGAAGGAGAAGGAGGAGGAGGAGGAGAGGGAGGAGAAGAGGAGAAGGAGAAGGAGAAGGAAAAAGAGGAGGAGGAGAAGGAGGAGGAAGAGAGGGAGAGGAGGAGAGGGAGGAGAAGAAGGAGGAGGAAGAGGAGAAGAAGGAGGAGGAGAAGGAGGAGGATTATTTTCAGGTGGGAGATCTTTTTCAGTTAAAACTTCTGCTCTCTGACATAAAGTCCTGCTGAGTTATCCACCGACTTCACCAGCCTCTGTGAATGGGAGGCTGTAATGAGGCCACTTCACCGTTGATGTGTCCTTAAGGAGCCATTCCACTCCTTTCCTAATTACATTCTTGTGTTATTATTCACTGTCTCCCTAATTTTACTTTTCTTGATGGATTCACTTCTTTAATCTTTTTTTTTTTTAAATGGTACATCCCCCTAAGGACTGGATAAAAATACACTACCTGAATAATCAATAAAATGAATAGTTCAGGCCTTTTAATATACAACTAATCCTCAACTTACGAGTACAAAGAAGCCCAGCATTTCCGTTGCGGAGACATTTGCTAACTGAGTTTCACCTCCATTTACAACCTTTCTTACCACAGTTGTTAAGTGGTTGTTCAATTAGTAACCTGGTTGTTAAGTGAATCTGGCTTTCCCATTGACTTTGCGTGTCAGAAGGTGGCAAAAGGGGATCACGTGACCCCCAGGACACTGCAACTGTCATAAATATGAATCAGTTGCCAAGCATCTGAATTCTGATTACGTGACCCTGGGGATGCTGCTGTGGTTGTGAGAAAAATGATCATAAATCAGTGCTTTTGTGAGTGCCATTGTGACTTCAAATGGTCACTAAATGAATTGTTGTAAATGGAGGACTACCTGTAAATTGATTGTTGTTGTTAGTTGCGAAGTTGTGTCCTACCTATCACGGCCCCATGGACAATGTTCCTCTAGGCCTTCATGTCCTCTACCATCCTCTGGAGTCCATTTAAGCTCTCGCCGACTGCTTCAGTGTCTCCTCCAACCATTTCGTTCTCTGTTGTCCCGTTCTTCTTTTGCCCTCAATCTTTCCCAGCATTAGGCTCTTCTCCAGTGAGTCCTTCCTTCTCATTAGGTGGCCAAAGTATTTGAGTTTCATCTTCAGGATCTGGACTTCTAAAGAGCAGTTAGGGTTGATATCCTCAAGGATTGACCGGTTTGGTTGCCTTGCAGTCCAAGGGACTCGCAGGAGTCTTCTCCAGCACCAGAGTTCAAAGGCCTCAATTCTTTGGTGCTCAGCCTTCCTTATGGTCCAGCTTTCACAGCCATACATTGCAACTGGGAAAACCATCGCCTTGGACTATACGCACTTTTGTTGGCAGGGTGATGTCTCTGCTTTTTAGTACGCTGTCTAGATTTGCCGTAGCTTTCCTCCCCAGGAGCAAGCGTCTTTTACTGTCTTGGCTGCAGTCCCCATCTGCGGTGATCTTGGAGCCCAGGAAAATAAAAAAAACCTGATCAGTTAGCCAACATTAAAAAGGCCAGGACTGGAAGGAAGATTCACCAGACATTGCTGTAAATGCTAAGATGTTAAATTTCTTTACTTTTTAAAAGAAACTTTGGAAAAAGCGCAAAGAAGAGCAACTTCCTAACGGTGAGAACAATTAACAAGTGGAACAGCTTGCTTTCACATGTTGTGGGTGCTTCATCACTGGAGGTTTTTAAGAAGAGACTGGACAGCCATCTATCTGAAATGGTATAGGACCATGATGGCGAACCTATGGCACGCGTGCCACAGATGGCATGTGGAGCCATATCTGTGGGCACGCGAGCGTTGCCCTAGCTCAGCTCCAGCACGCATGCATGTGCCGGCCAGCTGATTTTTGGGCCTTCCGGGCCCACAGGAAGTCAGGAAACGGGCTGTTTCTGGTTTCCGGAGGGCCTCCAGGAGGATTGGAAAGGCCGCTTTTACTCTCCCTGGAGCCTGGGGAGGATGAAAAATGGGCCTACCTGGCCCACCGTGCCATCACGTGCCAAAATCGGGGGTTGTGCACACATGCGCGAGGTGCATTGAATTATGGGTGTGGGCACATCCGTGCATGACCCACCCACCCCGCGCTTCTCAGCTTTTGGCACTCGACAGCAAAAAGGTTAGCCATCACTGGTATAGGGAAGGGGTGAAATGCTCCCGGTTCGGACCGGATCGCCTGACCCAGTAGCGATGGCAGTAGGTGATTCGGAGAAGCGGTAGCAAAAACCCCTGCCAACCCACCTCCGCCCAGCTGAGCCACGCAATCATCAGGTTTTTTTGGTTTTTTTTACTTTTAAAAGCATTTTTTCTTTGGCCGACAAAATGCTTTTAAAAGTTTTTTTTTAAAAAGCCTAAGCTGATCTCGCGGCTCAGCTGGGCTCGTTAGAACCTTTTAAAAAGTGCTTTTAAAAGGTTCTGGTGATCAGGCAACTCAGCTGGGATCGTGAGAATCCTTTAAAAGCATTTTTTTCTACAACCTCTTTAGCCGAAGAGGTTGTAGTAAAAATGCTTTTAAAAGTAAAAAAAAAAAAAGTTGGCCACGCCCACCCAGTCACATTACCACCACCCCCAAACTGTGCCCACAGAACCAGTAGTAACAAATTTTACATTTCACTCCTGTCGTGTCCCACTCCTCCGCTGACGGCCGGGTCAGGGAAATCCGAATCAGGCGTGCATCTGCAGCTCTGCCAAAGTCTTAGCAAAGTTCTCAAGGCGGGCAGGAGACCAGAAAGTGACTTCACCAAGATAAGGTAGACTTTGCCTGACTCAGAGAATGCCAGAAAGCAGTTCCTTTATATAGGCCATGGGGGGTGGCTCCATGACTCAGCACTTATCCAGGCCTGCCCCTCCCTTCCTTCTGTTGTCGCTACCTATCAATTCTCCTGAAGCGAGGGTCACTCCAGTCTGCAGCTGTTGGTAATTGACCTTCCTCAGGCTCACATGCTGTGGGGGAGGGGGAGGGGTCTAGTTGCTCCGTTTGCCTGGGCATGGAGCCAGGGCTGGGGGCTGGGGGCGCTTCTTCTTCCTCGGCCTGTCTGGGCATGGAGCCAGGGCTGGGGCCGGGAGGCATGTTAGGACATTCCTCCGTGTTCGGAAGCAGATAAGACGGGCCCAGCTGCGGGGAAAGCGGACGAGGCACAACAACTCCTGCATCACTGGTATAGGGTCTCCTGCTTGAGCAAAAGGTTGGACTAGAAAGAGGGGCCAAAGAGGCCATCTATGACAAAATTGAACAGCCCTCTCTCAAAAGAGGGGGAGGGATATGACATCATCTATCTTCAGTCTACAACACAATCCTTCTAACAGTTCCAAGAAGGCTCCACACTCATTTGCACCACTCAGGTGACCCTGAGGACACAGATAAACCTCCAGGTGACCTCAACAACTCTCTAAAAGGATGCAAATCACCAGCTTTCTGCAAGGAGTATAAATCCTTCCATTCCCCACCAGCCAGCCAGAGCTGAAGAAGCTTCTTGGATGAGAAGCAAAACATCTTCAAAGAAAAACCAGAAAGTCCAGTTGCCTCTTGAAAAAAGCACCTTTGGGACAACCATGACCTGGATGATTGAGAATCTCCATAGACCAGATGTCCCGCTTTTGGTGGGACAGTCCCGCTTTTTAATAATTTGTCCCACGTCCCGCGGCAATTCCAAAAAGTCCCAATTTTTTTTTGTTTCACTCCCATTCTGAAAATGGGAGGCGGCAACGCAAGAGGAGGAGGTGGAGAAGGGGGAGTGGCGGAGAAGGGGGCGCGAGAGGGAGGAGAGACGCCGCTTGACTTCACCCGACAGGAAGAGAAGAGCGGAGAGGAGAGCCGAGGAGAGCCGAGCCTGCCTGGAAGAGCCGAGAGGAGAGCTGAGCCTGCCTGGAAGAGTGGAGAAGCAGCAGCCGCTCCTCCTCTTTCAGGCAGGTGGCAAGACTCAGCGCGCATGCGCAGACCCCCCGTCAATGGTGTCCCGCTTTGCCATTGCTGAAATCTGGTCACTTTACCATAGATGGTTTGGACTAGAAGACTTCCAAGATCCCTTCCAGATGTATTCTGATTGAAATCTTAACGTATGGTCAAATAAACATGCATTTTCCTGACTGGATTCCCTTGCTTTCTATGGCACTGATTTGTCAACAGAGATTCATATTAAAAATGGAATTAAAACATCAGCAAGGGCATAGAAATTGGAGTTAAGAAATTTGTGAATTTCCAGTTAGTGAATTCTATCTCCCCTCACATCCAGACGACATAAATATAGAGGAGCTGAGTTCAGGAATATTCAGGACTGGCCTATATATTAATACTGGGTTCTCATATCTTAACCATAAATCATGGCAAGATCAAAGTCTCTTTCTACTATCAAAAGTGAGCAGTTTGTATCCAGATATGCAAGCGAAATGTTGGAGATGTAACTCTGATGACGCTACATATTTTCATGTATGGTGGACTTGTAAGAAAATTAAGTCTTTCTGGATAAGAATTTGGTGGATTATGCAGAATGTTCTGAAGAAGAAGATAAAGTTCCTACCGCAATTTTTCCTTTTGGGAATAACAACAGACTGTACAGTGATTGAGACTAAATTGATTTTGAACTTAATAACAGCAGCAAGACTGTTGATTGGACAATATTGGAAGAAAAAAGAATTACCCACAATAGAAGAATGGATATTGAAAGTTTCCAATTTGGCTGAGATGGCTAAAATCTCAGCCTTCTTGAAAGACAGTACTCAAGAAAAATATCTAAATGAATGGAAGAATTGGATTGATTATATTCAAAATAGATATCAGATTAAGAAATTTCAGATTGCCTTTGAATGAAGGATGTTGTTTTTGATTTTAATGGAAGAAGTCAGGTTATGTGAGAGAGAAGGATTATAATTGTGTTAGATTTTAAAAATTTAATGTATGACTCTTTGTTTACTGAACTATACCTTGGGTTTGCTCCGAGAAGTCCGGGGAGGGATTTTGGAGGAGGGGGAGGGAGGGAGGGAAAAAATTTAATTGTTGTTGTAAAACTTTTTTAATAAAAAAAAAGTGAGCAGTTAAAGAATAAAATTGGTGCTTTATCCTCTGAACTGGTTTTGTCTAACATATTTCTCACACCAATTCAGTATGATGTACCTTAGTTCAATATAGCTTTAAATAAATCATTCTGGATTATCCATTGCAAACCGATGCATGTGGGAGATTCGTTTTGTGATGTTGAACAGCATTTACTTCCACTGATAAGAAGCACAGTGACACATTAACAGACAAATAATAATGGATTCTCAAAGTTCTTTCCTTATCTCACTCATGATCCATGCACTGTTAAAAGTATTCAGTATGGTCTGCAACATTAATTAATGGCGATTTGCAAAAAAAATACCTATCTCAAGGACATACGAATTGCAGCAGGAATTCTTACATCCTTGGAAGATACCGTACTTTTTGGAGCATAAGACGCACTCCCCACCCCCCAACAAAAAAAGAGGGTGGAAATGTCGGTGCGTTTTATACATCAAATACGGCCATTTTTGGCCTCCCAAAATCCCGCCCTGTGCGTTCCGTTTTTGCCAAGAACGGGCCTGTTTTTCGCAAAAAGAGGATACACAGAGGGTTTGGGAGGCCTGCAGAGTGCTCCTGGGGGCCGGGGAGGGCAAAAATGAGCCCTTTTTTTTCTAAAATGGGCCCCTTTTTTGCAAAAATGGGACATGCAGAGGGTTGGGAGGCCTGCAGAGTGCTCCTAGGGGCTGGAGAGGGCAAAAATGGGATACTTGGGGGGTTTGGGAGGCTGAAAACGGGTCCATTTTGCACGAATACAGGCCCGGTTTTCATAAAAATGGGATGCACTGAGGGTTTGGGAGCCCTGCAGAGTGTGCCTGGGGGCTGGGGAGGGCAAAAACCGGCCATGCGGAGGCCAAAAACTATTTTTTTCCCTTTTTCCTCTTTGAAATTTTGGTGCATCTTATATTCCGGTGTGTCTTATAGTTCGAAAAATATGGTATATGTGATATATTTAAGGTGGAATGGCTCTGGGTTTGGGGTTCATTGGCCCACAAGGAATTGGCAGCTTGGGTTCTGGATGTGGTTGCACTGCCCCAGATGGGCATAGTGCGTAATCTGGAGGTTCTTCTGGACTTATGACTGATGCTCAAGGAGCAGGTGGTAATTGTGGCTAGGAGGGCCTTTACACAACTGAAGGTTGGGTGTTATTTGTGTCCTTTCCTGGACCAACAACCCTTGTTCGCCTTCACCCATGTCTGAGTCATCACCTGTCTTGACTACTGCAATACGCTCTACATGGGACTGCCCTCAAAAAGCTTTCCAGAAGCTTCAATGGGTTCAAAGTGTGGCAGCCAATCTAGACTTGGTTTTGTCCAAGTCTAGATTTGTCCAAGTCTAGATTTGCACACATGTCATCTCTCTTTAGGGAGTTCCGTCGGTTGCCAATCCACAGAGAGGAGTGGGTCAAGCTATTTTCCAAAGCAGCTGAAGGCCAGACAAGGAATAATGGATGGAAACTGACCAAGGAGAGATTCAACCTAGAAATAAGGAGAAATTTTCTGAGAATGAGAGCAATCAACCCACGGAACAGAAGTTGCCTTCGGAAGTTGTGGGAGCTTTATCACTGGAAGCTTTCAAGGAGAGACTAGACTGCCATTTGTCAGAAACGGTGTAGGCTCTCCTGCTTGGGTAGGGGGTTGGACTAGATGACCTATAATGTACCTTCAAACTCTGTTAATCTATTAATTTGCTTCTGGGTCAAATTTAATTGGCTAGTTATCACCTCTAAATCCTAATGTGGTCTAGTGAAATCAATTTAAGAGGATCCAAGTTAACAATTTTTCTTAAGGATGTTAGCAGTCAGTGAACTTACTCACAATTTCATTATAACAATAACAAAATTTACAATAGCAAATAGCAAGCCATAACATACATAGCTATATTAATAAGGGAACTGAGTGGTGTGGGGGCCTAGTGATGAAGATGCTTGCCCCCCACTCAGAAGGTTGAGAGTTCAATCCTAGGTAGCAGCAGATGTTTCTCACTTAGGGCGCAAAAATAAAATATCTGCAGGGAACTCTGAATAGGCTTCAGGAAGGGCATCCGGCCAGTAAACGCTCAGCTCTATCCAGTACCCCGACTTTACCCCTAATTAAGGATGAACAAAAGAATAGAATAGAATAGAATAGAATAGAATAGAATAGAATAGAATAGAATAGAATAGAATAGAATAGAATTTTTTATTGGCCAAGTGTGATTGGACACACAAGAAATTTGTCTTGGTGCATACGCTCTCAGCGTACATAAAAGAAAAGATACGTTCATCAAGAATCATAAGGTACAACATTTAATGATAGTCATAGGGTACATATAAGCAACCAGGAAACAATCAATATAAATATAAATCGTAAGGATACAAGTAACATATTATACAAGATTACAGGATCATAAAAGGGAGTTTACTGATAAGAGAACCAACAGAAAAAAATTAGAGAAAACTTAGTTTTAATTGTTGTTAATGTGATCGAGTCCTCGTATGTGATTTCTCTCTTTGCAGGATATTAAACATTCTCTCCATCTTGCAGTTTTGGATAACGGTAGGAAGGCTAGAGAAGGAAGTGTTTGACAGCACAAAAATGGAGACCTATCAGAAAGAGGGCTGCTTATGGTGAAGAATGACATACTGACAACATAATGAGACCCTCAGTTCCTGCTTCGTCTTTCAGGGAAAATAAGTGTCAAATGTTAAAATGGTGAGTTAATTTAAAACGTCGGAGGTCATTGTTAAAGCAAATGGCTGATCATGGTTCGCGCAATACAATTCCAGTTCATCCAGATAGCTTCCATTTACGCAAGGGTAATTGTGAATTCACGCTGGTCGCACCTCCTGTAGTTGGTAGCATTCGCTGCAATTGTGGAAGACATTCAGCTCAGCCAAAGCGACGACAGGATGGCTTGCTGTGCATATGAATTGGAAGGGGATGATTATTATTACTTTTTTACATATCAGTGGCTCTCACAGTTACTGCCTTTGGCACAACGAATCAGCTTGATAGGCCTGCCAGGAGAGAAAGAAAACTTGTGAGAACATTGACAGTATCACAATGCACTGCAGCGGTCCTAAGGGGCCTTCTGACTTTGATGGCTTGCTTCAGACTGAAGGGGTTTCTTTATTTTTTTATTATTATTATTATTTCTTCTATTCATTAAACATGAAACTCAGTCAACTGAGCATTTAAAAATGTGTTACAAATACCATAGACTGGTGCTAATAGTTGATACGGGTTGCTGCCAGCGTCCTAGGTATCAACCAAGTACCTTCTTAAAATATATGATGTTCCGAGTAGCGCAGTTTTTTGCAGTTCCACTGGTGTTATTGCAGGAAGCTGCGATTTCGTGAAGTGTTTCGTAAAAATTCTTGGACCATGGTACCAAGTGCCCCCATGACAATGGGTATCACTGTTACATATTTCATCCATAATCGTGTAGTTTCGATGGCCAAGTTGCGATATTTCGTGATTTTTTCCAATTCTTTTTCTTTGACTCTGGCATCTCCTGGTACAGCAATATCAATAAACCGTACACTTCAGCCCTGGACAACCATGATATCTGGCGTACTGTGTTCCAAATGGCGATCCGTCTGAATTCAAAAGTCCCACAAGATCTTCCCCGTCTCATTTTTTTTTTATTGAAAAAGTTTTAAAAAAACAAAAACATTTTCCCCTTCCCCTCCTCCCAGAAAACCCCTTCCCTCCCCCCCGAGACTTCCCAGAACAGAATACAGCGTATTGTAACTAACAAACATAATCTAAAATATAACATAAAACATATTCCATTTCACACCATCACTCTATCAATTCCCTTCTTTCTTAAACTCTAATACATAGCAATTCCTAACTTCACTCAAAAACTAATTGATATTTTTTAATCTGATACTTATTTTGAATATAATCAATCCACTTTCTCCATTCCAAAATATATTTTTCTTGTGTACAGTCTTTCAAGTAGGCAGAAATTTTTGCCATTTCTGCTAAATTTGATACTTTACTAATCCATTCTCCAATTGTAGGTAAGTCTTCTTTTTTTAAGAAGAGGCTAGACTAAGGTGACCAGACGTCCTGCTTTTGGCAGGACAGTCCTGCTTTTGGCAGGACAGTCCTGCTTTTGGCAGGACAGTCCTGCTTTTGGCAGGACAGTCCTGCTTTTGGCAGGACAGTCCTGCTTTTGGCAGGACAGTCCTGCTTTTGGCAGGACAGTCCTGCTTTTGGCAGGACAGTCCTGCTTTTGGCAGGACAGTCCTGCTTTTGGCAGGACAGTCCTGCTTTTGGCAGGACAGTCCTGCTTTTGGCAGGACAGTCCTGCTTTTGGCAGGACAGTCCTGCTTTTGGCAGGACAGTCCTGCTTTTGGCAGGACAGTCCTGCTTTTGGCAGGACAGTCCTGCTTTTGGCAGGACAGTCCTGCTTTTGGCAGGACAGTCCTGCTTTTGGCAGGACAGTCCTGCTTTTGGCAGGACAGTCCTGCTTTTGGCAGGACAGTCCTGCTTTTGGCAGGACAGTCCTGCTTTTGGCAGGACAGTCCTGCTTTTGGCAGGACAGTCCTGCTTTTGGCAGGACAGTCCTGCTTTTGGCAGGACAGTCCTGCTTTTGGCAGGACAGTCCTGCTTTTGGCAGGACAGTCCTGCTTTTGGCAGGACAGTCCTGCTTTTGGCAGGACAGTCCTGCTTTTGGCAGGACAGTCCTGCTTTTGGCAGGACAGTCCTGCTTTTGGCAGGACAGTCCTGCTTTTGGCAGGACAGTCCTGCTTTTGGCAGGACAGTCCTGCTTTTGGCAGGACAGTCCTGCTTTTGGCAGGACAGTCCTGCTTTTGGCAGGACAGTCCTGCTTTTGGCAGGACAGTCCTGCTTTTGGCAGGACAGTCCTGCTTTTGGCAGGACAGTCCTGCTTTTGGCAGGACAGTCCTGCTTTTGGCAGGACAGTCCTGCTTTTGGCAGGACAGTCCTGCTTTTGGCAGGACAGTCCTGCTTTTGGCAGGACAGTCCTGCTTTTGGCAGGACAGTCCTGCTTTTGGCAGGACAGTCCTGCTTTTGGCAGGACAGTCCTGCTTTTGGCAGGACAGTCCTGCTTTTGGCAGGACAGTCCTGCTTTTGGCAGGACAGTCCTGCTTTTGGCAGGACAGTCCTGCTTTTGGCAGGACAGTCCTGCTTTTGGCAGGACAGTCCTGCTTTTGGCAGGACAGTCCTGCTTTTGGCAGGACAGTCCTGCTTTTGGCAGGACAGTCCTGCTTTTGGCAGGACAGTCCTGCTTTTGGCAGGACAGTCCTGCTTTTGGCAGGACAGTCCTGCTTTTGGCAGGACAGTCCTGCTTTTGGCAGGACAGTCCTGCTTTTGGCAGGACAGTCCTGCTTTTGGCAGGACAGTCCTGCTTTTGGCAGGACAGTCCTGCTTTTGGCAGGACAGTCCTGCTTTTGGCAGGACAGTCCTGCTTTTGGCAGGACAGTCCTGCTTTTGGCAGGACAGTCCTGCTTTTGGCAGGACAGTCCTGCTTTTGGCAGGACAGTCCTGCTTTTGGCAGGACAGTCCTGCTTTTGGCAGGACAGTCCTGCTTTTGGCAGGACAGTCCTGCTTTTGGCAGGACAGTCCTGCTTTTGGCAGGACAGTCCTGCTTTTGGCAGGACAGTCCTGCTTTTGGCAGGACAGTCCTGCTTTTGGCAGGACAGTCCTGCTTTTGGCAGGACAGTCCTGCTTTTGGCAGGACAGTCCTGCTTTTGGCAGGACAGTCCTGCTTTTGGCAGGACAGTCCTGCTTTTGGCAGGACAGTCCTGCTTTTGGCAGGACAGTCCTGCTTTTGGCAGGACAGTCCTGCTTTTGGCAGGACAGTCCTGCTTTTGGCAGGACAGTCCTGCTTTTGGCAGGACAGTCCTGCTTTTGGCAGGACAGTCCTGCTTTTGGCAGGACAGTCCTGCTTTTGGCAGGACAGTCCTGCTTTTGGCAGGACAGTCCTGCTTTTAATAATTTGTCCCGTCCTGTGGCATTTCAAAATGTCGATTTTTTTTTAAATGTTTTTAAAAAAGCTGAGATTTTAGCCATCTCAGTCAAATTAATGACTTTCAGTATCCATTCTTCTATTGTAGGTACCTCTTCTTTCTTCCAGTATTGTCCAATCAACAGTCTTGCTGCTGTTATTAAATTCAGAATCAGTTTAGTCTCAATCCCTGTACAATCCGTTATAATTCCCACAATTTGACCAGTGTACAATACAATCACTTATCCAACAATCGATCCTATACTCAAATTATACTCCATCAGGGTTGCTCGACCGCCACTCCCTCCCGCCACTCCCTCCCTCCTTTCTACCCTTCTCATCCTTCTTCGACTTTCCCCACCATCCTTCTCCTCGCTTTCCTACTTCCCCACCTCTTTCCCACTTCTCACTACCATCCTTTCTAACCCTCTATCTTCTCCTTCTTCTCCTCCTCCTATCCTTTCTTCTCCCTCCCTTCTTTCCTACCTACCCACCTGCCTACCTACTTTCTTCCTTCTTTACTCCTCTTTCCTTACCCTTTCCCTTCGGGAGTGGTTACCGAGCAGCCCCGACTTTACACCATTCCAACTTGTTTAATTCTACCATTATTCCTGTACAATGGCAATCAATCAATTTATAATCTTCCCCTTCCCACCTGCCATTTCCCCCCTCCTCCCCCCCACCGAGACTTCCCAGAACAGAATACAGGGTATTGTAACTAACAAACAATCTAAAATATAACATAAAACATATTCCATTTCACACCATCACACTATCAATTCCCTTCTTTCTTAAACTCTAATACATAGCAATTCCTAACTTCACTCAAAAACTAATTGATATTTTTTAATCTGATACTTATTTTGAATATAATCAATCCACTTTCTCCATTCCAAAATATATTTTTCTTGTGTACAGTCTTTCAAGTAAGCAGAAATTTTTGCCATTTCTGCTAAATTTGATACTTTACTAATCCATTCTCCAATTGTAGGTAAGTCTTCTTTTTTTAAGAAGAGGCTAGACTAAGGTGACCAGACGTCCTGCTTTTGGCAGGACAGTCCCGCTTTTTAATAATTTGTCCCGCGTCCTGCGGCATTTCAAAAATGTCCCGATTTTTTTTAAAAAATGTTTTTTTTAAAAAAGTCCCACCTTCAGACACAGACTCCATTCACTCCCATTCTGAAAATGGGAGGTAGCAACGCAAGAGGAGGAGGAGGAGACGGGGGAGTGGGTGTTACAGACGTCAAGCTTGACTTTGCCCGGCGGAGGCTGCCTGGAAGAGCCGAGAAGGTGCCTGGAAGAGCCGAGAGGAGAGCTGCTCCTACTCCTTCAGCCAGGTGGCGAGACCCAGTGCGTATGCGCAGCCCCCTCCCCATCATCAATGGTGTCCCGCTTTGCCATTGCTGAAATCTGGTCACTTTAGGCTAGACAGTCACTTACCTGAAATGGTATAGGTTCTCCTGCTTGAGCAGAGGGCTGAAGACTTCTAAGGTCCCTTCCAAATTCTGTTCTGTTCTACTCTACTCTACTCTACTCTACTCTACTCTATCTGAATGTGAATCGCATGACCATGGGAATATTGTAATGGCCATAAGCAGTGGTGAAATCCAAATTTGTCTACTACCGTGGGCGTGGCTTGGTGGCGCATGGTGTGGTTTGGTGGGCATGGCAGGGGAATGATACTGCAAAATCTCCATTCCCACCCCACTCTAAGGGAAGGATACTGCAAAATCTCCATTCCTACCCCACTCTGGGGCCAGCCAGAGGTGGTATTTGCCAGTTCTCTGAACTACTCAAAATTTCTGCGACCGCTTCTCCAGCACCTGTCAGAACCTGCTGGATTTCACCTCTGGCCATAAGTGTGAAAAAATTGGTCATAAGTCACTTTTTTCAGTGTTGTTGTAACTTTGAACGGTTACTAAGCGAACGGCTGTAAATCGAGGCGTTCCTGTACAACAATACTACAAAGTTCACACTGAACACACTCAAAACCGTAGAAATGGTGGTAGACTTTAGGAGAAACCTTTCCATACTTCCACCTCTCACAATACTTGACAACATAGTATCAACAGTAGAAACCTTCAAATTTCTAGGTTCTATCATATCGCAAGATCTAAAATGGACTAGCTAACATCAAAAACATCATCAAAAAAGGACAACAAAGAATGTTCTTTCTGCGCCAACTCAGTAAGCTCAAACTGCCCAAGGAGCTGCTGATTCAGTTCTACAGAGGAATTATTGAGTCTGTCATTTGCACCTCTATAACTGTCTGGTTCGGTTCTGCAACCCAACAAGAAAGACACAGACTTCAGAGGATAATTAGAACTGCAGAAAAAATAATTGCTACCAACCTGCCTTCCATTGAGGACCTGTATACTGCACGAATCAAGAAGAGGGCCGTGAAAATATTTACAGATCCCTCACATCCTGGACATAAACTGTTTCAACTCCTACCCTCAAAACGATGCTATAGAGCACTGCACACCAGAACAACTAGACACAAGAACAGTTTTTTCCCGAAGGCCATCATTCTGCTAAACAAATAATTCCCTCAACACTGTCAAACTATTTACTAAATCTGCACTACTATTAATCTTCTCATCGTTCCCATCACCCATCTCTTTCCACTTATGACTGTATGACTGTAACTTTGTTGCTGGCAATCCTTATGATTTATATTGATATATTGACCATCATTTGTGTTGTAAATGTTGTACCTTGAGGAAAGTATATTTTCTTTTATGTACACTGAGAGCATCTGCACCAAGACAAATTCCTTGTGTGTCCAATCACACTTGGCCAATAAAAAATTCTATTCTATTCTATTCTATTCTATTCTATTCTATTCTATTCTATTCTATTCTATTCTATTCTATTCTATTCTATTCTATTCTATGTGGCCCTCATTACCCTCACAATTCATGCCAATGATATGGGCAACGCTGGTCAGTTTGGCAACTCAGAATTTTCACTAGAACATAGATGATTAAGGAAAGGGCTTCATTATGAAAGATTTGGACCGAGAATGGCTTTAGCGTATCCAATTCTCATTAGGTGATATTCCTCCTGGTGACTTTGAGGGAGGAAGTTTTTGAAATACCAGCTGGGCCTACGTCTGGTCTAATTAATACTTCAACCTACAGACCTTCACTGGAGTTTAAATTTAGATTTGTTTGTCCTGAATGCGCTCATCCATAATTACAACATGTTGATTTAAAAAGAGGATGTCAGTTGACAGCAAATAATTAAGAAGAAAGCAAAGTTAGTGAGTTTGTATACAGCTTGCATTTGGGAAGAAGAATCCTGCTGGGTTGAGGTGGTCCCCGTTCCTGCAAATATTTTGAAGCAGATTAATATCTGCGCAGGGAATCTTTTCATATTTGGGTGGCTTCTACCATTTGTTGAGCTTGCTTTCCTTCTCTGATTAATTCCCTGAGGTATTCTGAACTACTGTGGTGGAACATCTTGTCTCTCGTTTAGATTATTTTGCAAATAGGGTACACCACATGCTGAACAATGCAGCTGTAGACTTCAGAAAACGCTGTTGGTTCTTCCATTAGGTTCTGACAACCTAAATCTTCCTCCAAACCTTACATCAGAACATGGAATGGGCCCACCTAAAATGAAAGATTGTGCATGAGATCTGCATCATTTGGCCTCAGTAAATTCTGTTCGTGTAATTTCTATCATTCTACTCTGTTCTGGATGTTGAAGTATTTTATTTTTGTTGTGGTCCGCCAGCAGCCTGCGGAGCTGGCAATGGAGTCAGACAGTGATGAGGCTGAGGAAGAGTGTGGGCCAGTCCTGGAGGCTGGGGAAGGCCCGGATGAGGGCTCTGCATCGGAGGCTGAGGTGGGGCCACGGCCATGGATGGCCCTCCATCCTTTCTTTCTTTCTCGTTCTCTCTTTCCCTCTCTCTCAAAAATGAACCCCCTACCCCACTATTTTTTGCCTAGCAGGCTTCAGGGAAGCCTGCTAGGCTTCCCCCCCCACCCCTGTTAAAAAAAGGCTCCAAGGATCGCACACCACAGCTGTGATCCTCGGAGCCTCCTTTTGAAAGCATTTTTTACAACCTATTCGGGCGATAGGTTGTAAAAAAATGCTTTTAAAAGGTAAAAAAAGGCCTCTGACGATCACAGCTATGGAGCATGATCGTCAGAGCCTCTTTTTTTAACCTTTTAAAAGTAGGAGCCTCGCGCCATCATCGCTAACGGTTCTCTGAACCACCTGCCACAATCGCTACCGGATTGCCCGATCTTATACGAATCGGATTTCATCCCTGGATATGAGGTAGTGAAGTCTCACCATGTTTAAAGGAATTAGTGCTGCACAGAAATAATTTCTTTCCTTTCCTTTTTTTTAAAAAATAAAACTGTTTCTCATTCTGTTTCATATGAGAAAATTTGCTTTTTTGAAATCCTTTTGGGGGGGGTTGCAGCTATTTAGTAGGAGTAACAAGGTTATCTCACAGAACAGCCGTTGTCTGCTTTGAAGCAACCAGCATGGAGGCCCTACCTGCCCAGCGGTAAGATAGCTGATTGCGGAAGCACCTCCGGTTCTGCTTCTCTGTGAATAATCTTCACATTTGCATCTTTGCAAAAGAAACAGATGGGCTCCCTAATTCTGCAAACGGTCCAAGCCTTCCTTGGAAAAATACCTGTGAAGAATAGGAACCCTGGAGTATTACAATAGCTTTTTTGTTTCTAGGATTGCATTTGAGAAAGGGTTCCATCTAACATCCCCAATCCCATCACTGAGAGCTGAAACAGCTGTAGGAGAAGGACAGGTAGACCCCCCACAATAGAGGAATCAGCCTGGTCAATCAATCAGAATAGAGCTGGAAGGGACCTTGGAGGTCTTCTAGTTCAGGGGTCTCCAACCTTGGTCCCTTTAAGACTCGTGGACTTCAAATCCAAGAGCAAAGCTGGCTGAGGAACTCTGGGATTTGAAGTCCACAAGTCTTAAAAGGACCAAGGTTGGAGACCCCTGTTCTAGTCCAACCTCCCTGCTTGATCAGGAGACCCTATATCAGCGGTGAAATATAAAATTTGTTACGACCGGTTCTGTGGGCGTGGCTTGATCAGGGTGGTGGTGGTGGTAATATGACTAAATGGGCATAGCCAACTTTTTTTTTTACTTTTAAAAGCATTTTTTTTACACCCTCTTTGGTCAAAGAGGTTGTAAAAAAAATGCTTTTAAAAGGCTCTGACGATCCCAGCTGAGTTGCCTGATCATCAGAGGCTTTTTTTTCTTTTAAAAGCATTTTTTCAGCTTAAGAAGAAATGCTTTTAAAAGTAAAAAAAAAACACCTCTGATGATCGCATGGCTCAGCTGAGCATGTGGTGGTGGTGGGGGGACACAGGGATTTTTGCTATCGGTTCTTTGAACCACCCGCCGCCATCGCTACTGGATCAGGCGATCCGGTCCAAACCAGGAGCTTTTCACCCCTGCCCTATTTTATTTCAGATAGGCAGCTGTCCAGTCTCTTCTTAAAAGCCTGCAGTGATGGAGCGCCCACAATTTCTGAAGGCAAGCTGTTCCCCTGTTTAATGGTCCTCACTGTTAGGAAGTTTCTCCTTAATTTTTTTTTGTTTTGTTTACATTTATATCCCGCCCTTCTCCGAAGACTCAGGGCGGCTTACAGTGTATAAGGCAATAGTCTCATTCTATTTGTATATTTTTTACAAAGTCAACTTATTGCCCCCCCCCCCAACAATCTAGGTCATCATTTTACCTACCTTATAAAGGATAGAAGGCTGAGTCAACCTTGGGCCGGGCTTGAACCTGCAGTAATTGCAGGCTACTGTGTTCTAATAACAGGCTTCTTAACAGCCTGAGCTATCCCGGCCCTTCCAGGTTGCTTCTCTCCTTGATCGGTTTCCAGCCGTTGTTTCTTGTCCTGCTTTGAAAAATAAGTTGACTTCCCTCTTTTTTGTGACAGCCCCTCAAATATTGGCATATTGCTGTATATATCATCACTATAGTCCCCCTTTTTTTTTTCTAGACTAGCCAAACTCAAATCCTGCAACTGCTCTTCAGATGTTGTTTTTTTGTTTTTGTTTCCAGACTTTTAATCATCTGAGTTGCTCTTCTCTGAGCTTTTTTCCAAAGTCTTAACATCTTTTCTGTAACGTGGCGACCAAAACTGGATGCAGGAGTCCATCATTAGGCACTAAATTGTAAAACACTTTGTCACTGTAATGCAGATTTAAAGCTGACCAGCTTTAAAGGGAGAGCCAGAACAATTCTTATCAGGGATCCCAACAGAAAACCACACAAATGATACACAATACTTAATACTGCACATATTAACAGCGGCAGGTATAGCATACATGAAAAATTCGAAAAAAGAGAACCCACCAACAGAGGAAGATTGAATTAAGACAATTCTAGAATGCCTTGAGATGGATAAATTCACAAAAGAAATCAAAGAAAAAGAGGATACAGAATATTATAAGGTCTGGTGCAGATGGTATGAATGGTTAGAAAAAACGTGCCTACCATTCCTGTCCTACTGTTTCCTTTCATTATATCCAATTAATATAGTTATTTCATACATACTCATATATATGCTTATATATTATATAGTTACTTCATGCTTATGCTTATATATACTATTGTGACAAAATAAATAAATAAATAAATAAAAATAAATAAATAAAATAGGAAAGATAAGATAACTGACTAATAGGGTAGAATGTAGATGAAATAATAATAATAATAATAATAATAATAATAATAATAATAATAATAATAATACATCAGAGTTGGAAGGGACCTTTGAGGTCTTCTAGTCCAACCCCCTGTCCAGGCAGGAAACCCTACACCATTTCAGACAGATGGTTATTCGACATTTTCTTAAAAATTTCCAATGTTGGAGCATTTACAACTTCTGCAGGCAAGTTGCTCCACTGATTAATTGTTCTAACTGTCAGGAAATTTCTCCTTAGTTCTAGGTTGCTTCTCTCCTTGATCAGTTTCCACCCATTGCTTCTTGTTCTACCCTCAGGTGCTTTGGAGAACAGCCCAACTCCCTCTTCTTTGTGGCAGCCTCTGAGATATTGGAACACTGCTATCATGTCTCCCCTAGTCCTTCTTTTTATTAAACTAGACATATCCAGTTCCTGCAACCGTTCTTCATATGTTTTAGCCTCCAGTCCCCTAATCATCTTCGTTGCTCTTCTCTGCACTCTTTCTAGAGTCTCAACATCCTTTTTATATCGTGGCGACCAAAACTGAATGCAATATTCCAAGTGTGGCCTTACCAAGGCATTATAAAGTGGTATTAACACTTCACGTGATCTTGAATAGGATTAAAATATGTATATACAGTAAAAAAGGACCGTTCTGAATAGCTGACAAGAAATAGTGATATATATTTAAATGTCGTATGTTTGTCTTATGTTTTAATGTGTTCAAATAAAAATTAAAAAGAAAAAAAAGCTGACTAGCCATGTGGCCCTTTAAACTGAGGATGAGTCAGCAGGGTTATTGCTGCTGTCTATATAAGAGAGGCCATTAGAGGGCGTCTCTCTCCCTCCCTCCCTCTCTCTCTCCCCTCTCCCCCTCCCCCAGTCCCTCTCCCCAGTCCCTCTCCCTCTCCCCCTCTCCCTCTCCTCATGTATCATCCTTCTCGTCACATGTATCTGCTTTGTAGTTCTCCGTGTAGAGTTGAAGAAGACTGATTGCTTGCCTAGCTTTGCTTAGCACGTGCATGTATATATACTGTATATAATTTGTCTATAAACTGCTGTTTGTAAAGACAAAACTTCTGTTTACTGTATTTTACTCCTGGGTTGTCTCAAAATAGTGGTCATGCTATGCACACTCTGACATACTTTATATGCTATCCCTGTGGCTTTCCTACTAAAATACAGGAGAGGTTTTCCATTGCTTTCTCCTGCATGATATGATGCTTTCAACATTGTCACTAAAGGGATTATCACCCTCCAGCATCTTATATCGTAGCTGCTTTAGCTGGGATGATGTTCAGGTTTTCAGTCACCCTACTAGGGGTTTAAACTCCTGGCATAAATTCCCAACAGTTCTTCACTTATAAGGTGAACACATCTTCTAAAAAAAGAGAAGACAAGAACTGGCATGGCTCACCTAGTGAAGAGAAGAACCAGGGGTGACATAGAATAGAATAGATTTTTTTATTGCCCAAGTGTGATTGGACACGCAAGGAATTTGTCTTGGTGCATATGCTCTCAGTGTACATAAAAGAAAAGATACATTCATCAAGAATCATAAGGTACAACACTTAAGGATAGTCATAGGGTACAAATAAGCAATCAGGAAACAATCAATATCAATATAAATTGTGAGGATACAAGCAATAAAGTTACCGTCATAGAGCCATAAGTGGAAGGAGATGGGTGATGGGAACGATGAGAAGATTAATAGTAGTGCAGACTTAGTAAATAGTTTGACAGGGTTGAGGGAATTATTTGTTTAGCAGAGTGATGGCATTCGGAAAGAAACTGTTCTTGTGTCTAGTTGTTCTGGTGTGCAGTGCTCTGTAGCGTTGTTTTGAGGGTAGAAGTTGAAATAGTTTACGTCCAGGATGTGAGGGGTCTGTAAATATTTTCACAGCCCTCTTTTTGACTTGTGTAATATACAGGTCCTCAGTGGAAGGCAGGTTGGTAGCAATTATTTTTTCTGCAGTTCTAATTATCCTCTGAAGCCTGTGTCTTTCTTGTTGGGTTGCAGAACCGAACCAGACAGTTAGTTCGGTGAACCGGCAGATACCACCTCTGGCTGGCCCCAGAGTGGGGTGGGAATGGGAATTTTGCAGTATCCTTCCCCTTGAGTAGGGTAGAAATGGAGATTTTGCAGTGTCCTTCCCCTGCCATGCCCACCAAGCCACACCCACCAAGCCATGCCCCCAGAACCAGTAGTAAACAAATTGGACTAGATCCCTTCCAACTCCGTTATTCTAAGACCAATCACTGCTGGTTTCCATTCTCCAGACTACCTTCTGATAAGATTTACTGCTGCTGCAATAATAATCATAATGATGAACACAATCCAGTTTCTCAATTTAATTTTTTTTAACGTCATTCAAGAGCTGCCCTCTTCTTTCTGTTCGTTTTTTCAGCCTTCCTCCACTGATCATTTGTTAAATTGTTTTCGTGCTCTGTCTCACATAACAGGTTTGCACCCTGTAGAGTTTTGCTTTTATTCATATGGTAAAGATGGCTCTCTTTTAAGTCACCCTGTAAAAGAGTTTGCCTTTATTCAACCATGATATATATGTAAAAAAAAATGGTCCCTGTCTTTATGAACAAAAAGAAAAGTGTTTTTGGCTTTTCTATTTCTTTCATGGGTTTTTTTTTTTTTTTAAAGGAGCAAGGAGTTGAACAGTGATGCAGCTGTAGATTAAATATACCCTGATACTCTCAATATATTTTATGCGTACGGATAATACTGCGATTTAAATTGAGCCGAATTCATCTTTGATGCCATCTTGTAATAATCTTTTCCTGGTGTTTTTATTAGGGTGTGAAATAAGAAGTGTCCTCTGGAAATAATACAGCATAACGGCAGGCATGCCAATTTGTCCAAAAGAGCTTTGTGCTTCTCTTAAAGAAAGCCAATAGAGAAAAAAAGGGAGGGGTTTTTTTAGTTATTCCACAAAGCTGCTCAATTTATAAATCTGTTTGGTTTCTTTATGTGGAAGAAAAAAGTCTTTTTTTTGAAGACATTCTTGGGGCCAGAAGCTTGATTAAAGGGTATTACGAGAGAGGAATATCCAGTGGTGGGATTCAAAGTAATTTAACAACCGGTTCTCTGCCCTAATGATTTCTTCCAACAACCAGTTTGCCAAACTGTTCAGACAGTTAACAACCGGTTCTCCCGAAGTGGTACAAACCGGCTGAATCCCAACATTGGGAATATCTATGGAGAGCCTCAGTCATCAAGTCATGGTTGTCCCAAAGTTGCTGTTTCAAGAGGCAACTGGACTTTCTGGTTTTTCTTTGAAGATGATTTATTTATTTATTTATTTATTCATTCATTTATTCAGTCAGTCAGTCAGTCAGTCAAGCATGTACAAGATAACAGATCTAAGTATAAATGTGTATACGAACCAGTGGTAAAATTCCATTTTTTTTACTACCGGTTCTGTGGGAGTGGCTTGGTGGGCGAGATGAGGTTTGGTGGGCATGGCAGGGGAAGGATACTGCAAAATCTCCATTCCCGCCTCACTCCAGGGGAAGGATACTGCAAAATCCCCGTTCCCACCCCACTCCTCGGGAAAGAATAATGCAAAATCTCCATTCCTACCTCACTCCAGGGGAAGGATACTGCAAAATCCGCATTCCCTCCCCACTCCTGGGGAAAGGATATTGCAAAATCTCCATTCCCACCCACTCCTGGGAGAAGGATATTGCAAAATCCCCATTCCCTCCCCACTCCTGGGGAAAGGGATATTGCAAAATCTCCATTCCCAACCTACTCTGGGGCCAGCCAGAGGTGGTATTTACCAGTTCACCAAACTACTCAAAATTTCCATGAGCAGTTCACCAAACTACTCAAAATTTCTGCTACCGGTTCTCCAGAACCTGTCAGAACCTGCTGCATTTCATCCCTGATATGAACACAGGAAACGAAGCTCCTTCAGTTCTGATTGGATAGAGGGGAATGAAAGTATTTCTATTCCTTGCAGGTAGAAATGATCAGCTCCTTCTATTCTCCAGCATCCAGTCAGAGCTGAAGAAGCTTCTTGGATGAGAAGGAAAACATCTTCGAGGAAAAACAAAGAAATCCCAGTTGCCCCTTGGAAAAGCACCTTTGGGACAATGCCTTCTTGGGGGACTGAGGAGGTGTCACTTCTTGGTGGTGACCCCTATTTTATGGAACAATCCTCCCCCTATTCCACATATGGTTGGCCCCAACCCTGATATTCTCTAGAACAGGGGTCTCCAACCTTGGCAACTTGAAGCCTGGAGGACTTTAACTCCCAGAATTCAGCAAAGCTGGCTGGGGAAAGCAAAGCTGGCTGGGTAATTCTGGGAGTTGAAGTCCACCAGGCTTCAAGTTGCCAAGGTTGGAGACCCCTGCTCTAGAAGGTCTTTCAAGATATTGGTAGTTTTCTTGAATTTTTATGGGTTTGAGGCTCAATTGGTTGATGGTGTTACTTGTGTTACTGCTGTTTGAATTGGCATTTTATAGAATTGAATAGAATAGAATTTTATTGGCCAAGTGTGATTGGACACAAAAGGAATTTGTCTTGGTGCATATGCTGTCAGTGTACATAAAGGAAAAGATACGTTCATCAAGGTATAACATTTACAACACAATTGATGATCAATATATCAATATAAATCATAAGGATTGCCAGCAACAAGTTATAGTCATACAGTCATAAGTGGAAAGACATTGGTGATGGGAACTATGAGATGATTAATAGTAGTGCAGATTCAGTAAATAGTCTGACAGTGTTGATGGAATTATTTGTTTAGCAGAGTGATGGCCTTCGGGAAAAAACTGTTCTGGTGTCTAGTTGTTCTGGTGTGCAGTTCTCTGTAGCGTCGTTTTGAGGGTAGGAGTTGAAACAGTCCAGGATGCGAGGGATCTGCAAATATTTTCACAGCCCTCTTCTTGATTCGTGCAGTATACAGGTCCTCAATGGAAAGTAGGTTGGTAGCAATTATTTTTTCTGCAGTTCTAATTATCCTCTGAAGTCTGTGTTTTTCTTGTTGGGTTGCAGAACCGAACCAGACAGTTATAGAGGTGCAAATGACAGACTCAATAATTCCTCTGTAGAACTGGATCAGCAGCTCCTTGGGCAGTTTGAGCTTACTGAGTTGGCGCAGAAAGAACATTCTTTGTTGTCCTTTTTTAATGATGTTTTTGATGTTAGCTGTCCATTTGAGATCTTGCGATATGATAGAACCCAGAAATTTGAAGGTTTCTACTGTTGATACTGTGTTGTCAAGTATTGTGAGAGGTGGAAGTATGGAAGGGTTTCTCCTAAAGTCTACCACCATTTCTACGGTTTTGAGTGTGTTCAGTTCCAGATTGTTTTGGTTGCACCACAAGGCTAGTCGTTCGACCTCTTGTCTATATGCGGATTCGTCATTGTCTCGAATGAGACCAATCACTGTTGTGTCATCTGCGAACTTCAGTAGCTTAACAGATGGATCATTGGAGATGCAGTCATTGGTATACAGAGAGAAGAGAAGTGGGGAGAGCACACAGCCTTGGGGCCCCTGTGCTAATTGTACAGGTATTTGATGTGATCTTGCTTAGCTTCACCTGCTGCTTCCTGTTTGTTAGGAAGCTTGTGATCCACTTACAAGTCTGTTCCGGTACCTGTAGCTGGTTTAGCTTAGTTAGAAGAATGTCTGGAATGATGGTATTGAATGCTGAACTAAAGTCTACAAAAAGGACCCTTGCATAGGTCTTTGGAGACTCAAGATGTTGTAGGATGTAGTGCAGAGCCATATTAACAGCATCATCTGTTGATCTATTTGCTCGGTATGCAAATTGCAAGGGGTCTAACAGCGGATCCGTGATGGTTTTCAGGTAGGAAAGCACTAGCCTTTCAAAGGTTTTCATGACTACAGATGTTAAAGCAACTGGTCTGTAGTCATTCAGTTCCTTGATGGTGGGCTTCTTAGGCACTGGGATGATGGTAGAGCGTTTGAAGCGAGAAGGAACATAGCACATCTCTAGTGATTTATTGAAAATATGGGTGAAGATGGGGGCCAATTGGTCAGCACAGACTTTTAAGCAGGAAGGAGTTATCTTGTCTGGGCCTGGAGCTTTTCCTGGCTTTTGTCTGTGAAATAGGTCCTGCACTTCCTTTTCTGTGATCACTAGGGGTTGTGAACCCAATGAAATGGGGTCAGTTGTAGGAGGCTTGGCTGTTGTTGGTGTGTCTGAGATGGGGGTTGTGGAGATAGGTGGCTGTAGTTTCCTTTCAAACCTGCAGTAAAACTCATTCATGATTGTATTTATGATTCTCATTTATGATTGTATTGTTTCATGATTGTTTGTTGGTGCATATATTGTGGCTGTGCATTTTTTTTGTTGGGTTTTTTTTTTTTACTTTCCTTTTTGTAAGCTGCCCAGTGTCACCTCGGGAAGCCATATAGACATTTTGATTAAATAAATGGTTTGAGTGAATGAGTGAGTGAGTTGTTCTTACACTTCTTTAGCGACAAGGGATCAGTAAAGGTGTGAAAATGTCTTTTACTCTACAATATTCTCTACCTGCCTGGGGAAATGCTTGAAACTTTGATTATATCAGCCCCCTCAAATCCAACGTTGGAATCAAATTGTCGGTCTGATTCAATGCATCAGGCTGAATTAAATATCCTCCAGTTGATTCAAAGATTCAGGAGGCTCTGAGACATTCATACACAGGCTTTTCACAAATTGCATTCTTTTTTTCTTTTTTTTATTGAAAGAGTTTTAAAAAACACAAAAACATTTTCCCCCTTTTCCCCCCCTCCCAAAAACCCTCCCCTTCCCCCGGCTTCCCGGGTCAATCACAAGGTATTGTTATACATAAACCAAACATAGAATAAAATTTTCCCTTCCAATCCAAATAACCACATCCAAAGCTTTTCATCTCCCAACTCCCCCTATTACATAAAATAACTTTCTAATTATTCAAAGGCAATCTGATATTTCTTAATCTGATATCTGTTTTGTAGATAATCAATCCATTTTTTCCATTCAATTAAATATCTTTCCTGCGTATTGTCTTTTAAAAACGCTGAGATTTTAGCCATCTCAGCCAAATTAATGACTTTCAGTATCCATTCTTCTATTGTAGGTACCTCTTCTTTCTTCCAGTATTGTCCAATCAACAGTCTTGCTGCTGTTATTAAATTCAGAATCAATTTAGTCTCAATCCCTGTACAATCCGTTATAATTCCCAAAAGGAAAAATTGTGGCAGGAACTTTATCTTCTTCTTCAGTACATTTTGAATAATCCACCAAATTCTTATCCAAAAGACCTTAATTTTCTTGCACAAATTGCATTCTTGAATCAAGATGATGGGATGATGTAAATCACAGACCCAAAGCTAATCAGATGGGCTGTTTGAATGAGAACACAGCCCTGAGTCAGATGTCAATCCACAAGGGAAGCTGCCTTCTTACAGACTTGGGCACATCCAGGCCACGCACCAATCCTTTTGCTGACTGATAGGGCAGCAACTGTTTTTGCACTTTTGCACTATCAGTACAACTCTTTCTTAGAGCACAGTTTTCTTTTCAGAAGTGAAGAAAGGAGCAGGAGGATGAGGGGAAGGGAGGGGGAGGACAGAGGGAAGGGGGAGGAGGAGTGGGAGTGGGAGGAGGAGGGGTTGGAGGGGAGGAGGAGGAGGAGGAGGAGGAGGAGGAAGAAGAAGAAGAAGAAGAAGAAGAAGAAGAAGAAGAAGAAGAAGAAGAAGAAGAAGAAGAAGAAGAAGAAGGAGAAGAGGAAGAAGAAGGGGAAGGGGAGAGGGAGGAGGAGGAGGAGGAGGAGAAGGAGAAGGAGAAGAGGAGGAGGAGGAGAAGGAAGAAGAGGAAGAGGAGAGGAGGAAGAGGAAGAGGAAGAGGAAGAGGAAGAGGAAGAGGAAGAAGGGTTGGGGAAGGGGAGAAGGAGGAGGAAGGAGGAGGAGGAGGAGGAAGAAGAGAAGGAGGAGGAGGAGGAGGAGAAGAAAAGAAGAGGAGGAGGAGGAGGAAGAGGAGGAGGAGAAGTAGGAAGAGGAGGAGGAAGAAGAAGAAGATGGGGAAGGGAAGGGAGAGGAGGAGGTGAAGGAGGAGGAGAAGGAGAAGGAGAAGAAGAAGAGGAGGAGGAGGAGGAAGAAGAAGAGGAGGAGTAAGAAGAGGAAGAGGAAGAATGGGAGGGGAAGGGGAAGGGGAGAGGGAGGAGGAGCAGGGGGAGGAGGAGAAGAAAAGAAGATGATGATGAAGGGTTGGGGAGGAGGAGGAGGAGGAGAAGAAGAAGAAGAAGAAGAAGAAGAAGAAGAAGAAGAAGAAGAAGAAGAAGAAGAAGAGGAAGAAGAGGAAGGGGAAGGGGAAGGGGAGAGGGAGGAGGGGAAGGAGGAGGGGAAGAGGAGGAGGAGGAGGAGGAGGAAGAGGAGGGGGAATAATTCGGTCCTTTCTAACCAAGTCAAAAACAATACAATCAGACACCTAATAATCATCAGTGTCATGAAATAAATGTCATGCAAAAGAGCAGGCTGCCCATCGGGCGGCATGCAAAACAACAAGCGTTAGTCTCTCCAGGCATTTTGGAATCGGCCTATTTTAAGAAGGAGAAAATCATTACAACGGGGGCGGGGGGGCAACTTTGTCTCCTAGAGGCAGCTTGTTTTAAAGGGGTTTGCCAGATTCTGTTTCAGGCCACTGGTTCCTTTAGCATAGAAGCCCTTGCAATTAGAATGTGGACCCTGGAGTATAGTCAGGATACAAATTACAGGTAGTCCTTGATTTACAACAGTTTATTCAGTGACCAAAGCTGCAAGGGCATTGAAAGGTGGCCTGTTATGACCATTTTTCGCATATACCGTGGCAATATCCCCATGCTCATGTGATCAAAATTCAGACGCTTGGCAACTGACGCATATTGTTGATGGTTAGGATTAGGGTTGAGGTCTTGAGGTCACGTGATCCCGTTTTGCGACCTTCTGACAAGCAAAGTCAGTGTTGTGTCTTGCCCGCCCTCAGAGCAGCCGGGGCCTTCTTACCTGCTCCCGAACACTGAGGAATGTATGCCTCCCGGCCCAAGTCCTGGCTCCATGCCCCCACAAACTGCAGAAGAAGGAGCATCTCCCTGCCCCAGCCCTGACTCCATGCCCAGGCAAACGGAGCAGCTAGACCCCTCCCCCTCATCCACAGCAGGTGAGCCTGAGGAGGGTTTACTCCCAAGAACAGCTGATTGGAGTGACTCTCGCATCAGAAGATTGGAGAGGCGGAGGCAACAGAGGGAAGGGAGGGGCAGGCCTTAATGAGTGCTGAGTCATGGAGCCACACCCCATGGCCTATATAAAGGAGCTACTTTCTGGCAGTCTCTGAGTCAGGCAAAAGTCGAACTTATCTTGCTGAAGTCACTTACTGGTCTCCTGCCTGCTCTGAGGACTTTGCTAGGACTTTGGGCAGAGCTGCAGAGGCAAGCCTGATTCGGATTTCCCGGACCCAGCCGTCAGCAGAGGAGTGGGACACGACAGTCAGTGAGGAAGCCAGGTTCACTTAACAACCGTGTTACTAACTTAACAACTGCAGTGATTCACTAAACCAGCGGTCTCCAACCTTGGCAACTTTAAGACTTGTGGATTTCAGCTCCCAGAGTTCTTCAGCCAGCAAAGCAAATCTGGCTGAAGAACTCTGGGAGCTGAACTCCACAAGTCTTAAAGTTGCCAAGGTTGGAGACCCCTGCACTAAACAACTGTGGTAAGAAAGATCCTAAAATGCAATGTCGGCTGGCGGCCCCCAGGGGGAGGGCCTTCTCTGTGGGGGCTCCCACCCTTTGGAACGAACTTCCCCCTGGACTCCGGCAACTGCCAGACCTTCGGACTTTCCGCCGCGAGCTGAAGACCTATTTGTTTGTTCGCGCCGGACTGGCATAGGATTTTAATAGGATTTTAATTAGTTTTAATGTTTTAATATTTTATAATTCGGGGTTTTATTTTTAATGTTTTAATTCGGCCATTTGTATAATAAGTTTTTTAATTATGGTTTTATGTGTACATTGCTGTTGTTTTATTATGGCTGTAAACCGCCCTGAGTCCTTCGGGAGAAGGGCGGTATAAAAATTTAATAAATAAATAAATAAATAAATAAATAAATAAATAAATAAATAAATAAATAAATAAATAAATAAATAAATAAAATGGGGCAAAACTCACTTAATAATCGTCTCCCTTAGCAACAAACATTTTGGGGGGGGGGCCTCCATTGCGGTTGTAAGTCAAGGATTACCTCAGTGGTGAAATTCAAATTTTTTTTACTACCGGTTCTGTGGGTGTGGCTTGGTGGACGTGGGAGGGGAAGGATACTGCAAAATCCCCATTCCCTCCCCATTCTTGGGGGAAGGATATTGCAAAATCTCCATTCCCACCCCACTCGGGGGCCAGCCAGAGGTGGTATTTGCCGGCTTTTCTGAACTACTCAAAATTTCCGCTACCGGTTCTCCAAACTGCTCAAAATTTCTGCTACCGGTTCTCCAGAACCTGACAGAACCTGCTGGATTTCACCCCTGGATTACCTGTAAGGCCATGTGGCCATGGAGAGATAACAAGGGATCGAATTAAATAAAAAGTGTTTATTCCCTCTGGGGAAACTGATGGTGAAGAGTAGGAGTAGGCGTGATAGCACTTTCTCCCCTCCAAAAAAGTGTTCTTGACAGAGTCACACGCTCCCTGGTGTTTGTTAAGTAACATATTAATAGTGCTTAGAGACTGATGAAAGAAATTCTAACACAGCATATGTTTCAATAGAGGCCAATGCAATTGGGGATGAGGTAATACAGCAACAGAAGCTGAATATAACCAGGGCTGGTCACAAAAACAGACTTCAATTTGGGGATTATAGGATTATTCTTTAGATTTCGAAGGCTGAGTAGATATAATGGAATAAGATCGCTCCCTTCCTTGACAACACTGCTCTGATATCTTAAATAATATCCCGATTTACTGGAACAGGGGGAAATTTAGCCTCTCATTTTTTTATTCAGGATTCTGGACTTGATCAAACCAAAGTTGTAATGCCTTCTGTCGGGGAAGTTGGTATCTGCCACCTTCTCTCTATGTGTCGTGTCCCACTCCTCCGCTGATGGCCGGGTCAGGGAAATCCGAATCAGGCGTGCCTCTGCAGCTCTGCCAAAGTCCTAGCAAAGTTCTCAAGGCAGGCAGGAGACCAGAAAGTGATTTCAGCAAGATAAGGTAGACTTTGCCTGACTCAGAGAATGCCAGAAAGCAGATCCTTTATATAGGCCATGAGGTGTGGCTCCATGACTCAGCACTTATCCAGGCCTGCCCCTCCCTTCCTTCTGTTGCCGCCGCCTATCAATTCTCCTGAAGCGAGGGTCACTCCAGTCTGCAGCTGTTGGTAATTGACCTTCCTCAGACTCACATGCTGTGGGGGAGGGGGAGGGGTCTAGTTGCTCCATTTGCCTGGGCATGGAGCCAGGGCTGGGGGCTGGAGGTGCTTCTTCCTCCTCGGCCTGTCTGGGCATGTAGCCAGGGCTGGGGCCGGGAGGCATGCTAGGACATTTCTCAGCATTCGGAAGCAGATAAGAAGGCCCCGGCCGCGGGGAAAGCGGATGAGGCACAACACTATGCCAGTCTATGAACCTCATCTGTCAGGTTGCCAACTCTGACAGGGACTGTGTGATATGCCTTCAATAAGATGAACAGGTGAGCCCACAAATATAGCCAGCACACCTTATCACAATGTGTGCGTGTGAGTGCAAGAACGATGCTTATGTACATCTATTTTAACAGAACAGCAAACATGCAAGTGACCTTGGAGGTCTTCTAGTCCAGCGGTTCTCAACCTGTGGGTCGTGACCCCGTTGGGGGTCGAACAATGATTTGTCAGGGGTCACCTAACACCATCGGAAATATGGGAAGTATACTTGCGAGTCGAAGAATCGCGAATTCGGCTTCAGGCGCGATGAATTAAAAAACAGAGAAATCTTTGCTCTGGCGTCTCCCTCTCAAGCCAGCTGCAATCACTCCCAATCGCTAGCCTAAAATGTTTATCAGGCACGATAAACTTAATAGGGGAGGAGTCTCCGCTTTAATGCCTCCGTCCTCAAGGCAATCGCAAGCAGTTCAGATCGCTAACCAATACGGCTTCAGGCGCGATAAATTAAAAAAACCAGTTTGCCGCTTTTTTCCCCCTTCTGCGGTTGCTGAGGCACGCTGAGATCGCTGCCTAAAAAAAAATAATTTTACGGTTGGGGTCGCCACATCGTGGGGAATTGTATTAAAGGGGTTGCAGCATTATAAAGGTTGAGAACCACTGTTCTAGTCCAACCCCATGCTCAAGCAGGAAACTCTATACCATTTCAGACAGATGTCTGAATCTTTTTTCTTTTTCTTTTGTTCAGTCTCTTCTTAAGAACCTCCAGTGTTGGAACGCCCACAAGTTCTGAAGATAAGCTGTTCCACTGATCAATTGTTCTTATATTCAGGACATTTCTCCTTAGTTCTAGGTCGGTTGTCTCCTTGATTAGTTTCCATCTATTGCTTCTTGTTCTGCCTTCAGGTGCTTTGGAGAATAGGTTGACTCCCTCTTCTTTGAGACAGTTCCTTAGATGGAATTTTTAAAGAAAATGTTGGATAACCATTTGTCTGAAGTGGTGCAGGGTTTCCTGCCTGGGCAGGGGGTTGGACTAGAAAATCTCCAAGGTACCTTCCAACTCTGCTGTTGTTGTTGCTGTTGTTGTTGTTGTTATAGATATTGGAACACTGCTATCATGTCATCCCAAGTCCTTTGGCTTTTCACATCCCTTCAAATTTTCTGGTTATTATTATTCTTTTTCCTCTTCAGCTGTTTCTCCCTACTTTGTGAGTGTAACTTCACACTCACTCATGTTTGTTCACCTACCAACTGGACTGCTGCAATGTGACCTGTTTTGGAAAGCATTTGGCCCAGCTGATCCAGAATCCAGCATCTCAAATAATTAAGAATACAGCTTGATCCACCCGTATAACACCATTGATGGAAGATCTGGACTGGGTGCCTTCAAAATGCTTCTCAGCTAAGCAGCAAACTATTTGGGCAAATTTTGTAGCTTGTTTTGGTGTCCATGAGGATTATCTGGCTGGGAGGGCTGTGAATAGAATAGAATAGAATAGAATAGAATAGAATAGAATAGAATAGAATAGAATAGAATAGAATAGAATTTTTTTATTGGCCAAGTGTGATTGGACACACTAGGAATATGTCTTGGTGCATACACTCTCAGTGTACATAAAAGAAAAGATATGTTCATCAAGAATCATAAGGTACAACACTTAATGATAGTCATAGAGTACAAATAAGCAATCAGGAAACAATCAATATTAATATAAATCATAAGGATAACATAAGGATAACAGCAACAAAGTTACAGTCATATAGTCATAAGTGGAAGGAGATGGGTGATGGGAACGATGAGAAGATTAATAGTATTGCAGCCTTAGTGAATAATTTGACAGTGTTGAGGGAATTATTTGTTTAGCAGAGTGATCCATTTGTATATTATATACAAAGTCAACTTTTATTGCCCCCAACAATCTGGGTCCTCATTTTACCTACCTTATAAAGGATGGAAGGCTGAGTCAACCTTGGGCCTGGTGGGACTTGAACTTGCAGTAATTGCAAGCAGCTGAGTCAACCTTGGGCCTCTGGTGGCTCAACAGGCTAATGCAGTCTGTTATTAACAGCAGCTGCTTGCAATTATTGCAGGTTCTAGTTCCACCAGGCCCAAGGTTGACTCAGCCTTCCATCCTTTATAAGGTAGGTAAAATGAGGACCCAGATTGTTGGGGGCAATAAGTTGACTTTTTATATAATATACAAATGGATGAAGACTATTGCTTGACATAGTGTAAGCCACCCTGGGTCTTCGGAGAAGGGCGGGATATAAATGCAAATTTAAAAAAAAAAAGGTCCCTTCATTTCTTTGTTCACAAAGAAACTGTTCTTGTGTCTAGTTGTTCTGGTGTGCAGTGCTCTATAGCGTTGTTTTGAGGGTAGGAGTTGAAACAGTTTATGTCCAGGATGTGAAGGGTCTCTAAATATTTTCACAGCCCTCTTTTTGACTCGTGCAGTATACAGGTCCTCAATGGAAGGCAGGTTGGTAGCCATGTTTTTTTCTGCAGTTCTAATGATCCTCTGAAGTCTGTTTTGGTTCTGGGTTGCAGAACCAAACCAGACAGTTATAGAGGCGCAGATGACAAAGCTTGAAAAGAGCTGTTTTGTTTTTGACAAAACTTCAAACGAAGCCTCCTCTTGAAGCCACTTCATAAAGCAACGTGGTTCCAACACTTCTAAGAGTGAAGTGAAGCAGATTAATTCCCTGCTATGACTATTTGGGAATAACAGTTGGTTTTCTCAAAGTATTGGCTAAAAATGTTTTCCGCTCTCCAACTGATTGAAGCCCAAGCATGACTATCTGGCCCTTCACTCTCAAAATAGATGGCTTGAGCAAACATAGACTCCATAGGGCTGGAAGGAACCTTGGAGGTCTTCTAGTCTAACCCCTTGCCCAAGGCAGGAATCTTTATACCATGGCTGTCCAGTATTCTTGGGAACCTCCAGTAATGGAGCACTCAGAACTTCCGGAGACAAGCTGTTCCACTGATTAATTGTTCTCACTGTCAGGAAATCCTTTCTTATTTCCAGATTGGATCGCCTTCTGATGAGCTTCCACCCATTGCTTCCTGTCCTGCTCTCAGCTGCTTTGAAGAAGAAATTGACCCTGTTCCCCGTGACAGCCCTTCAGCAGACTGATAAAGAGACTCAGCCTTCCATCCTTACCAAGGTGGGTAAAATGAGGACCCAGATCGTTGGGGGCAATATGCTGACTCTATAAAACACTTAGGAAGGGCTGTAAAGCAATATGGGTTGGTATATTAGCCTAAGAGCCATGGTGCCGCAGTGGTTAGAGTGCAGTACTGCAGGTTACTTCTGCTGCCTGCTGGCTGCCTGCAATTTGGCAGTTCAAATCTCACCAGGCTCAAAGTTAACTCAGCCTTCCATCCTTCTGAGGTGGGTAAAATGAGGATCCAGATTGTTGGGGGCAATAGGCTGACTTTGTAAACTGCTTAGAGTGCGGCTGTAAAAGTACTGTCAAGCGGTATATGCCGATCGTGCGCAAAGCACGTGCGCGAAGCGAACCGGTGCTAACACCGGTCGGAACCCACCACTGGGGTATACCTCTGACAGCCTAAATGTGTGTGCCCTAAATTAAGACTGGGAATTCTAGGAAATGTAGTTGCATGAGATCTGCACTGCAAAAAATTCAAACATAGGAGAGAGGGAGAGGGAGGGAGGGAGGGAGGGAGAGAGACAGAAACCATAACTATTGCTGCCATCTAGAGGGCATGTGGGTTTTTGCAACTTAGATGCAGCAGACCTAAATTGCAACACATTTTGAAGGCATTGAGTTTAGTTTAGTTTATTTATTTTTATTTATTTTTATACTTTTATACCGCACCATCTCCCGTAGGACTCAGGGCGGTTCACAGGCGTATTAAAAATACAACAATAATAAATAAGCAATTTAAAACCCAATTAAAACAAAATATTTCAATCACCAAATGACTAAAACGGTAAAGACCGGTTTAAAACCCAATTAAAATTAACTAAAATATTTCATTTCTTAGGCTAGTCCCGCTCGTTGAAATAATAAAGTCTTCAGTTCACGCCTGAAGGTCCGGAGGTCTGGTAGTTGCCGTAACCATGGAGGAAGCTCGTTCCACAGGGTCGGTGCTGCCACAGAGAAGGCCCTCCCCCTGGGGGTCGCCAACCTGCATTGCTTGGTCGACGGCACCCGGAGGAGGCCCGCTCTATGGGAGCGCACCGGTCGTTGGGAGGCTATCGGCGGCAGAAGGCGGTCTCGTAGATACCCCGGTCCTAAGCCATGGAGCGCTTTAAAGATGATGACCAAAACCTTGAATTGTACCCGGAAGGCTACCGGCAGCCAGTGTAGGCCACGCAGGATCAGTGTTATATGGGAGCAACGCGGTGCTCCCTCTATCACCCGCGCGGCCACATTCTGGACTAACTGGAGCCTTCTGGTGCTCTTCAAGGGGAGCCCCATGTAGAGAGCATTGCAATAGTCCAGGCGGGAAGTGACGAGGGCATGATGCTGGACTCACACATTGCAATAAGCAGTATGGTCATCTGTGGGGTCCTTGGTGCTCTCTGATCTTGGGTGTTCCCTTGCAGATGTTTCATTACCCAACTAGGTAACATCTTCAGTGCTATGGGTTTTGCGCTCTCTCTCTCCCCCCTTCCCTCTCTCTCTCCCTCCTTCCCTCTTGCTTCTTCTCTCTCTCTCTCTCTCTCTCTCTCATTCCCTTCTAGCACTGATATTCAACCCTGAGCTATAAATATTCTCTTCTGTTGATAATATGATAATTGGCTTGGTTTTTAGCTTAGCCTATGTTTTGAACTCAGTCACTAATTGCAATTCGGTTAACACATTACCAATAGCTCAAAGAAAATGCTGAAGTGTTGGTTAATTGTCATCTTCCACAATTAGCATAATCCAGTGTTTGGGAGGAATGGAACCTCACATCCTCAGATTTTAGTCATACTGGCGATGAATATTAGAGCACAATTGAAGAACATTAGATTCAACTTCTTGCTGCCTTCACCATTTTCTCTCCATGAAACTTGGTGGCGGTTGTTGTTGTTTTAATCCTTATTGCATTTATCCTGAACTGAAAAATCTTAACATCACTTCTGGCTTGTTTGCTTGTTTTCTGGAAAAAAAAAACAATGTGCTAGTTTTGCCACACGGAAAGATGTAATGATCATGATGTTTAGCTGTATTGCATGGGCTCAGCTGAGGTTGCAATGTTGTTATCTTGTACTGTGCTAAAAGGAATCTGAAATCAATGCCTTTTTCTTTCTTCCCTTGTACCTCTTATTTTCTTTCCCCTTTTCTTTTCCCCCTTAATTTCCTAGTTTTATTTTTATTTGTATTTTATACATTGATAAAACAATAAAAGTTACATTTATAAAAAAAGGGGAGAACTGGTTCTTGTTTCTTGCAAAAAGAAGCGTTTAGAATATTATCTTGATAAAACAAAGTGATCATTTACCAAAAAAAAAAAAAAAGATATGCTTGAACTTCTCCTGTACATTTAAAGGTAAAGGTTCCCCTCGCACATATGTGCTAGTTCCAGACTCTAGGGGGCAATGTTCATCTCCGTTTCAAAGCCGAAGAGCCAGCGCTATCCAAAGATGTCTCCGTGGTCATGTGGCTGGCATGACTCAACGCCAAAGGCGCACGAAAAGCTGTTACCATCCCACCAAAGGTGGTCCCTATTTTTTCTATTTGCATTTTTTACATGCTTTCGAACTGCTAGGTTGGCAGAAGCTGGGGCAAGTAATGGAAGCTCACCCCATTACGCAGCACTAGGGATTTGAACCACTGAACTGCCAACCTTTCGATCGACAAGCTCAGCGTCTTAGCCACTAAGCCACTCCGTCCCATCGTGTACATTTAAATTACCTCAAATTTAGAGAAATGCATATAAAATTAATGTCCTCTCATGTTTTTCCTTTCTTGCATTTTTAACTTTACTATTTCTTTGTCTTACATTATATTAGTTTGTATTAATGTCTACCTTCTTTTTTTAAAAAAAACTTCAATAACATTATATAAAAAAAGATGGAAATATTTGGTAAGTCCTACAATGGAGAAATGGTTGATAAAGATCGTAGAACTTGCTCAGGTGGCCAAATTGACTTGTTTGATTACAGAAAAGCCAGTATCTACATTTACCGCTGACTGGGAACCTGTTATGGACTTTTTGTGGAAAACAGGGGAAAAAAATCAATGTATGTTCTGTGCTTTTGATGTTAAACAGATTATTCATTCACTTATTAGATTTTTTTCTATCCCATCTTCATTATTCTTATGAGTAACTCAGGATATCAAACATACCTAATGCTCCTTCTTCCTTCTGTTTTTGCCACCACAACAACCCTGTGAGGTAGGTTGGGCTGAGATAGAATGACTGATCCAAAGTTACCCAGTCACTTTCATTCCTAAAGCAGGACCGTAACTCAGAGTCTCCTGGTGATTGGTCCAAAATTATCCAGTTAGTTTTCATGGCTGAGGCGGGACTATAACTCAGAGTCTCCTGGTGATTGGTCCAAAATCATCCAGTCAGCTTTCAAGCCTAAAGTGGGACTAGAACTCACCGCCTCCTGGTTTCTAGACCACCCTTTTAATGGCAGTTATGCTTAAACATGAGAACACACCAAACAAAATTACTAAAAATGTACAATTGGTTGCAGGAATTTTAGGAGGTGTAGGTCAGAAACAAGCTCTTAAAGTTTTTGCCATGGATAACTGTTGTGCCTCTCTCTCTGCAGCTGGGCCCCTCCCATCTCCTGCTATCTCAGCCAGAGATTGATAATGAAGACGAATGGCCTGGCATGCCTCCAGCCCCCAGTCCTGGCACCATGCCCGGACAGACTGAGCAAGACGAATGGCCTGGCATGCTTCCAGCCCCCAGTCCTGGCACCATGCCCAGACAGACTGAGCAAATAAACCTCCCACCCACAGCGTGTGAGCATGATGAGCATGAAGCCAATCACGAGCTAGAATTGCCAGCAGCTGGGCAGGCAGACGAAGGGTGGACAGATCCCCGCTTCCGGAGAATGGAGAGGCGACGTCAGCAAAAGGAAGGGAGGGGCAGGCCTGGATAAGGGCTGAGTCATGGAGCCACACCCCATGGCCTATATAAAGGATTTGCTTTCTGGCATTCCTTGAGTCAGGCAAAGTCTAATCTGGTTGCTGAAGTCACACCTTGGGGTCCTGCCTGCCCTGAGAACTCTGACAGGACTTTGGCAAAGCTGCAGAGGCTTCGTGGCCACGCTTGATACAGACTTTCTAGACCCGGCCGTCAGAGGAGGAGTGGGACACGACAGATAACTATGACATGTTCAGGTGTTCAACAGCTGGATTTGATGCAATCTTTTACTTCTGTCAAATAAAGAATTGAGTGTCAAGGTTCAGGTGTTCAACAGCTGGATTTGATGCAATCTTTTACTTCTGTCAAATAAAGAATTGAGTGTCAAGGTTCCAAGTAACTCCCCCAATGATCCATGTAATCCCTCCTGCCACTTTCTCACAGTGCAGCGTGCAGTTGGCACACGCCACTCATGCGTGGGCAGCGAATTGGCAGCAAACCGTGGAGGATTTCACCACTGAGCTACAGCTTTTGTCCTCCTTCACTTTCCTCATGTGTAGAGCTGACATACAATTATGTAAATATTATATATTAATATTATATATTAATCTGGAGGCTAAATATATAACGAACAGTTACCGGTTCATGTCTTTGCTCTAGCGAAGAGAAAGACTAGGAATGACACATTAGCAGTTTTCCAATACTTGAGGGGCTATCATAGAGAGGAGGGGATTGATTTATTCTCCAAAGCACCAGGAGGCAGGACAAGAAATAATGGATGGAAATTTATCAAGGAAAGATCCAACCTAGAACTGAGGAAACATTTCCTGACACTGAGAACAATTAATCAATGGAACAGTTTATCTTCGGAAATTGTGAGTGCTCCATCACTGGAGATTTTCAAGAAGAGATTGAACAAACATTTGTCCAGGACAGTATTGTCGTGTCCCACTCCTCTGCTGACGGCCGGGTCAGGGAAATCCGAATCAGGCGTGCCTCGGCAGCTCTGCCAAAGTCCTAGCAAAGTCCTCAAGGCAGGCAGGAGACCAGAAAGTGACTTCAGCAAGATATGTTCGACTTTGCCTGACTCAGAGAATGCCAGAAAGCAGATCCTTTATATAGGCCATGGGGTGTGGCTCCATGACTCAGCACTTATCCAGGCCTGCCCCTCCCTTCCTTCTGTCGCCGCCGCCTATCAATTCTTCTGAAGTGAGGGTCACTCCAGTCTGCAGCTGTTGGCAATTGACCTCCCTCAGGCTCACATGCTGTGGGGGAGGGGGAGGGGTCTAGTTGCTCCATTTGTCTGGGCATGGAGCCAGGGCTGGGGGCTGGGGGCGCTTCTTCTTCCTCGGCCTGTCTGGGCATGGAGCCAGGGCTGGGGCCAGGAGGCATGTTAGGACATTCCTCAGCGTTCGGAAGCAGATAAGACGGGCCCGGCTGCGGGGAAAGCGGACGAGACACAACAAGTATAGGGTCTCCTGACTGAGCAGGGGGTTGGACTAGAAGAGCTCACCACATCTCTGACATCAATACAATTGAACGTGTCCAGAAATATTTTACAAGAAGAGTTCTCCATTCCTCTGAAAACAACAAAATACCTTATCCCACCAGACTTGAAATCCTAGGCTTAGAAAACTTGGAACTCGGTCGCCTTCGACAAGACCTGAGTTTAACTCACAGAATCATCTATTGTAATGTCCTTCCTGTTAAAGACTACTTCAGCTTCAATTGCAATAATACTAGAGCAACCAATAGATTTAAACTTAATGTCAACCGCTTTAATCTAGATTGCAGAAAATATGACTTCTGTAACAGAATCATCAGTGCTTGGAATACTTTACCTGACTCTGTGGTCTCTTCCCATAATCCTAAAAGTATTATCCAAAAACTTTCTACTATTGACCTCACCCCATTCCTAAGAGGACCATAAGGGGCGTGCATAAGTGCACAAATGTGCCTACCGTTCCTGTCCTATTGTTTTTCTTTTTTTCTTCCTATATACATATATGCTTATACCTCCTTATATTTACTCATATATGTGTTTACATATTATATAATCTTTTGTATGATACCTACATATATTGTTGTGACAAAATAAATAAATAAATAAATAAATAAATAAATAAATAAATAAATAAATAAATAAATAAATAAAATAAGCTCCAAAGTCTTTTTCAACTCTATTTTATGATTCTAATGCTTCAGAGGGCTAACATTTATAACTCATGACTCAGATGCTTCATATAAAGGCAGTCCTATTTCTGAAGGCGAGAAATTTCCTAAAACCACACTAAACAAATGTGATGAATATGACCAATTTTCAATTTAGTAATTATTCATCTTTTGAAAAAAAATATGTATATAAGGGCTAAAATCAATGTTTTTCACCTCTCGAAAACTAAGTACTCTTATTTTTTATGATTTTATGAGTTATACTCAGATCATGCCGAAGGCGGCGGAGTTCTAAATTTTCTAAACCCAGGATTTCAAGTCTGGTGGCATAAGGTATTTTGTTGTGATCAGAGGAGTGGAGAACTCTTCTTGTAAAATATTTCTGGACACGCTCAATTGTATTAATGTCCGAAATGAGGTGTGGGTTCCAGACAGGCGAGCTGTATTTGAGATTTGGTCTAGCAAATGTTTTGTATGCTCTGGTTAGTTGTGTAATCTTTCTGGAGAAGAAGCTACAAGAATATGAGGTCTCCCAGTATAAAAGTACGAGCTCAGTTCTGATGGATTCAATTTTTATTATTCAAGTAGAAAATGCCCATAACTTTGCAGACAAGGAATGGGATCATTTTCTGTGTAAGAGGGTGACTTTTTCCCAGCAACCCTATAATTAATCTAACACATTAAATAAGCACATTAAATTAAGCGTGGGTCCCATTTCCCGCCATTGAAGAACCTTCAGCTTCATCCCTTGAAGCAGAACAAAGTGGCTGCTTTTGACCTTGCAAGTTAGAAGACTTCTCTTGAAGCCACCTCTGGATGGAGTTACTTTGTCTCCATTCTCATAAGCCCCGAGTTCCAAATTGTGCCACTCAATCAATGCCTAACATTACCTGTGGCTATTCTGCACTAAAGCCAGTTGCCCTGTTAATATTCCTTGTCTTTACTGACAGCTACATGTTGTTATGGAAACTTGAATCGCTGAATTCATTCATCAGTGGCTTTCCACACAGGGCTTCTGAATGAGAACTTATTCTAATGCCAACAATTGAATTGCCAATTTAGTCAGCCGAGAATAACAAAAGGATCTGATTCCTGTCACATAATATTAAAGATTTCTTAACCTCTCCTAAAACTTCAATAATGACACACATAACACCACATGAAAGTTCTAGCCAAAGCAACTGTGATGTATGAAGAACTATAAACTAAAAAGATCCCTTCCCTTCCCTTCCCTTCCCTTCCCTTCCCTTCCCTTCCCTTCCCTTCCCTTCCCTGTCTGTCTTCTTTCCTTCCTCTTTCCTCCCTCCCTCGCTCCCTCCCTTCCCCTTCCTCCCTCCCTCCCTCCCTCACTCCCTCCCTTCCCCTCCCTCCCTCCCTCCCTTCCTTCCTTCCTTCCTCCCTCCCTCCCTCCCTCACTCACTCACTCACTCACTCTCTCACTCACTCCTTTTCTTCTCTAATTTATGTGACAGCTGAAATCAGTCATCACTGTTTTTGAAATACATACTACAAGTAGTAAAAGGGGATCCACCCATAATTTCCAAGTGTAGAAAATTATTTAAACCAAACCAGTGATGGACGGTGGAATTGGGCAAGATGCCAATTACAATACTATCCATCACCCCCTTTACTTGTGAACCCACCATTTGTCTTCTGTTCAAAACTTTGTAGGATAGAATTAGGACAAGGAGGCTTAGCAACCTTAAAGGTAAATGTAAAGGTTCCCCTCGCACATATGCGCTAGTCATTCCCGACTCTAGGGGGCGGTGCTCATCTCCGTTTCAAAGCCGAAGAGCTAGCACTGTCTGAAGACATCTCCGTGGTCATGTGGCCAGCATGACTAAATGCCAAAGGCGCACGGAACACTGTTACCTTCCCACCAAAGGTGGTCCCTACTTGCATATTTTACGTGCTTTCGAACTGCTAGGTTGGCAGAAGCTGGGACAAGTCACAGTAGCTCACCCCCATTACGTGGCTAGGGATACTAGGGATTCGAACTACTGAACTGCCGACCTTTCGATCGCCAAGCTCTTAGCCATTGAGCCACCGTGTCCCTGAGCAACCTTAGAGAATGTAGTTTGACATTTCTTTGGTGGACCAGTGGGGCGTGATTGTGCTGGAGAAAAGAGCAATTGGGGTGATATTCCTGGCTCAAATTGCTCCCTCTGAAATTCAGATCGGCCACAGCAGTAGAGGAGTGACCAAGCATCAATGGGTTACAAAGGTTCAGAAGCAGTTGGCCACTTATGGGGGAACTGCACTGAAGATCTCCAAGGAATGTGGATTGTTTGTGGGCTCTTTAAAACAGCAGCCCCCCAATTTTTGGGCACCAGGGACCGGTTCTGTAGAGAGAGGTTTTTCTGTGGACTGGAAGGGGGTATGGTTTTGTGTACTGCCTGCATCCCGTGGATGGGGTTTCACTTGTTTGGGTGGCCCAGTTTCTGACGTGCTGTAGCCTGGTGCCAGTCCCCAGACTGGGGGTTGGGGACCTCTGTTTTAAAAGGAAGAAAAAAACACATGGAGTTTTTTGCCAGCGCTGCTCTTACCAACTGCTCTCTGCTGCAGAGACCCTCCAAAGGAAATGACACAGGTTTTATAGAGGCTGAAGTAGGCCCTCTCTTTATTCACGCTTATCACTTGATTCAGTCAAGTAATGCGTTGAATTACTTTTTGAGAAGCTGAATGTGTCACCTTTTGACATTGTTTGGGGAGAGCCTGGTTCATCAACCGTGACAAAATAAATAAATAAATGTGGACTCGGGTAGCACTTTTCGGACTAACCAATTTTATTAAAAGGCATGCACTCTCGTGAGCTGCCATTCTCTTCATCAAATGACTCCATCTTCTTAATGAGAAAGGCTAGTAATTTTTTTTTACTACCGGTTCTGTGGGCGTGGCTTGGTGAACATGGCAGGGGAAGGGTACTGCAAAATCTCCATTCCCACCCCACTTCAGGGGAAGGATACTGCAAAATCTCCATTCCCTCCCCACTCCAGGGGAAGGATACTGCAAAATCCCCATTCCCTCTCCACTCCTGGGGGAACGAGATTGCAAAATCTCCATTCCCACCCCACTCTAGGGCCAGCCAGAGGCGGCATTTGCCAGTTCTGCTAACTGCTCAAAATTTCTGCTACCGGTTCTCCTGAAATCCAGCAGGTTTCACCCCTTCTTGAACTCAACACTATTTTGTACCATGGAAACTTTGCAATCTTTTCCTCTTTAGGCTGAGTATAGAGGGTCAGTTTGGTGTAGCGATTAAGGTATAAAAACCAGGAGACCGTGAGTTCTAGTCCCATCTTTGGTATGAAAACCAGCTGGGTGACTTTGGGATTAATAGATTAACAGAGTTGGAAGAGACCTTATAGGTCATCTAGTCCAACTCCCCGCTCAAACAGGAGACCCTACACCATTTCTGACAAATGGCTCTCCAATCTCTTCTTGAAAACCTCCAGTGATGAAGCACCCACAAATTCCAAATGCCAGCTGTTCCATTGGTAGATTGTTCTTACTGTCAGAAAGTTCCTCCTTATTTCTAGGTTGAATCTCTCCTTGATCAGTTTCTATCCATTATTCCTTGTCTGGCCTTCAGGTGCTTTGGAAAATAGCTTGACACCCCTCCTTTCTGTGGCAGCCCCTCAAATATTGGAAGACTGCTATCATGTCTCCCCTGGTCCTTCTCTTCCCTAGACTAGCCATGCCCAGTTCCTGCAACCATTCTTCATATGTTTTAGCCTCCCATCCCCTAATCATCCTGGTTGCTCTTCTCTGCACTTTTTCTAGAGTCTCAACATCTTTTTAATAGTGTGGTGACCAAAACTGAACACAGTACTCTAGGTTTGGTCTTCCTAAGGCTTTATAGAGTGGTATTAGTACCTCACTTGATCTTGATTGTATCCCTCAGTTAATGCAATTTAGGATTGCTACACATTGTTGGCTCATATTTAGCTGGCTGTCCACTAAGACTCCAAGATCCCTCTCACAGTCACACTCGCTCCTTCTCAGTCCAAGTCACTTCACAGGGCTGTTGTGAGAAACTAGGAAGAGGAAGGAAGATTATGTACATACCTTGAGTTGTTTATAAAAATAATAAAGGTGGGATAAATAAAGAACTCTTCTTTGGCCTTGCAAAATTGCAGCATTTTTTTTAAATTTGCATTTATATCCCACCCTTCTCCAAAGACTCAGGGCGGCTTACACTACGTTAGCAATAGTCTTCATCCATTTGTATATTATATACAAAGTCAACTTATTGCCCCCAACAATCTGGGTCCTCATTTTACCTACCTTATAAAGGATGGAAGGCTGAGTCAACCTTGGGCCTGGTGGGACTTGAACCTGCAGTAATTGCAAGCAGCTGCTGCTAATAACAGACTTGTCTTAGCAGTCTGAGCCACCAGTGTCCCTTCATGTGTTCTATCTTGACTCTTCTACCAGCAGCTCTCCAACTAGCCATATCTGAAGTTTTCAGCTCTTATGGGAAGACAGAATGGAATATTAATGTTATGCAGTAGTTTGGCATTATGTAGAGGACCGAACTAGAGAGAGCCATGTTTTCTAACTAAAAATGCTAAGAGGTCAACTACTGCTGAAACCCCAAATGGGCATTTATTTATTTATTTATTTTCTGCTGTGATATCACAAATCAACTTGCCTATTCTCTTGTTGCTGTTGTTCTTTTTGGTGCACTTTTAAAGCCACCCCCATTCCTCCACCAAGGAATCCATTGCATTAAAAATTGCATTTTGCCAGACATGATTACAGTCCTCTACAATACACAGGCACAAGAGAGGGAAAGTTGCAAAGGTCACCATGGGAAACAAATGTGACTTGATGATGAATGTAGGAGCAATGGAGAAAAAAAATATCAAGATATATGATTTGAAGAGCCAGAGGCCCTTGTCCTTTATTAAATTATTGGGTTACCCTGGTTCCAGCAAACGGCATCAATGGTGTTTTGTTTTTTTTCCAGAACAGAAAAAAGGAACATCAATTGCATTTGTTCATGATCTGTTTCTAGCCAAATATTTAGTTTAACTTATTTCCCCAGTCTGAAAAAGAGCCAGTGTGGTCTAGCACAGGGGTGAAATGCTCCCGGTTCAGACCGGTTCGGCCAAGCCGGTAGCGATGGTGGCCGGTGGTTCGGAGAACTGATAACAATGGCGGTGCAAGGCTCCGCCCACCCACCCGATCATCATTACCTCCTGGTTTTAACCAGGAAGTAACTTTTTTTTACCCTCTGCACATTTGCAGAAGGGTTTGTACATGCACAGAGGGTTTGTGCGCACATGTGGTGTGCACACACGAGCGAGCACTTCCAAACCGGTAGGTAAGGTAAGTAGATTTCACCTCTGGTCTAGCGGCTAGAACACCAGGCTAGAAACCAAGTGATTGTGAGTCATGAGGTCCTTGGTGCTTTCTGAACTTGGTGGTTTTCCTTGCAGATGTTTCTTTACCAAACTAAGCAACATCATCAGTGCCCCATCTAGAATATAGAATTCTTTATTGGCCAAGTGTGATTGGACACACAAGGAATTTGTCTTTTGTATATATGCTCTCAGTGTACATAAGGAGGATAGAATACGTTTGTTGTGACTCAGGTTCCTGGACCTGGACTCCTGGACTCGGATGATTCAGAAAGTGAGGGAGAAGACCTGGCAAGCCCTGCTTCTTTTGGGCCCTCTCCCTCCCTGGCACCCACTTAAAGGGAGGAGGAGTGGCCGGCAAGGCCTGATTCTCTTGAGCCTTCTGATTTGGCAACGCCCCAAGAACAGTTTTGGAGTGATGCAAGACTGCGCAGATGTGACCGGCGCGCGCAGCAGAAACAGCGTTGGGATAAAGCCAAGGAATGATGGTCATGCAGTGACATCTGCAGAAACTATTAATAGGAGGCGGGACTTCCTGGTTTTTTGTCTTGGACAAAGCAATGAATTTGCACGGGCAAACTGTATCAATGGAGGGAAGAATATATTCGTGAGTAATTCTGGCCTTATCTATAATTTCCTCTTTATCTCCAGAAACTTGGCAGGCCCGTGGGTAGATGTGGCCAGGACATTTATCTATGTAAATAAAGAACTCTTCTTTGGCCTTGCAAAATTGCAGCATTTTTTAAATTTGCATTTATATCCCACCTTCTCCAAAGACTCAGGGCGGCTTACACTACGTTAGCAATAGTCTTCATCCATTTGTATATTATATAAAAAGAAGCAACACTTAGTAATAGTCAAGGTTACTAATAAGCGATGAAATCGTATTATATAATATAATATATATAACAACAGAGTTGGAAGGGACCTTGGAGGCCTTCTAGTCCAACCCCCTGCCCAGGCAGGAAACCCTACACCATCTCAGTCAGATGGTTATCCAACATTTTCTTAAAAATTTCCAGTGTTGGAGCATTCACAACTTCTGCAGGCAAGTCGTTCCACTTATTAATTGTTCTAACTGTCAGGAAATTTCTCCTTAGTTCTAAGTTGCTTCTTTCTTTGATCAGTTTCCACCCATTGCTTCTTGTTCTACCCTCAGGTGCTTTGGAGAACAGCCCGACTCCCTCTTCTTTGTGGCAACCCCTGAGATATTGGAACACAGCTATCATGTCTCCCCTAGTCCTTCTTTTTATTAAACTAGACATACCCAGTTCCTGCAACCATTCTTCATATGTTTTAGCCTCCAGTCCCTAATCATCTTTGTTGCTCTTCTCTGCACTCTTTCTAGAGTCTCAACATCTTTTTTACATCGTGGCAACCAAAACTGGATGCAATATTCCAAGTGTGGCCTTACCAAGGCATTATAAAGTGGCACTGGCACTTCACGTGATCTTGATTCTTAGTATTAGGAAACAAGTAAACAAAATAAATTGAAAGATACAAACAACATGGTTATAGCAATAAGTGGGAAGGTAAGTAGATTTCACCTCTGGTCTAGCGGCTAGAACACCAAGCTAGAAACCAAGTGATTGTGAGTCATGAAGTCCTTGGTGCTTTCTGAACTTGGTGGTTTTCCTTGCAGATGTTTCTTTACCAAACTAAGCAACATCATCAGTGCCCCATCTAGAATATAGAATTCTTTATTGGCCAAGGGTGATTGGACACACAAGGAATTTGTCTTTGGTATATATGCTCTCAGTGTACATAAGGAGGATAGAATACGTTTGTTGTGACCCAAGTTCCTGGACCCGGACTCCTGGACTCGGATGATTCAGAAAGTGAGGGAGAAGACCTGGCAAGCCCTGCTTCTCTTGGGCCCTCTCCCTCCCTGGCACCCACTCAAAGGGAGGAGGAGGGGCCGGCAAGGCCTGATTCTCTCGAGCCTTCTGATTTGGCAACGGCCCAAGAACAGTTTTGGAGTGATGCAAGACTGCGCAGACGTGACCAGCGCGCGCAGCAGAAACAGCATTGGGAAAAAGCCAAGGAATGATGGTCATGCAGTGACATCTGCAGAAACTATAAATAGGAGGCGGGACTTCCTGGTTTTTTGTCTTGGACAAAGCAATGAATTTGCGTGGGCAAACTGTATCAATGGAGGGAAGAATATATTCGTGGGTAATTCTGGCCTTATCTATAATTTCCTCTTTATCTCCAGAAATTTGGCAGGCCCGTGGGTAGATGTGGCCAGGACATTTATCTATGTAAATAAAGAAGAAGAGGAGGAGGAAAGGTTTAGTTTCTCAGATGCTAGCTCCTACATGATTTCCATGGCAGCCAGCAACTGGGCCCTGGATGAAGCAATGTGATTTGTTTTGAAGATTAAGGGATTATTGAGTGAAAGTGGGTGCAATCATTTAGGGCAAAATTCAGAGTCTAAACTGCAAACTCTAATTTGATCCATTTGTATATTATATAATATAATATATATAACAACAGAGTTGGAAGGGACCTTGGAGGCCTTCTAGTCCAACCCCCTGCCCAGGCAGGAAACCCTACACCATCTCAGTCAGATGGTTATCCAACATTTTCTTAAAAATTTCCAGTGTTGGAGCATTCACAACTTCTGCAGGCAAGTCGTTCCACTTATTAATTGTTCTAACTGTCAGGAAATTTCTCCTTAGTTCTAAGTTGCTTCTTTCTTTGATCAGTTTCTACCCATTGCTTCTTGTTCTACCCTCAGGTGCTTTGGAGAATAGCCCGACTCCCTCTTCTTTGTGGCAACCCCTGAGATATTGGAACACAGCTATCATGTCTCCCCTAGTCCTTCTTTTTATTAAACTAGACATACCCGGTTTCTGCAACCATTCTTCATATGTTTTAGCCTCCAGTCCCCTAATCATTTTTGTTGCTCTTCTCTGCACTCTTGCTAGAGTCTCAACATCTTTTTTACATCGTGGCGACCAAAACTGGATGCAATATTCCAAGTGTGGCCTTACCAAGGCATTATAAAGTGGCACTGACACTTCACGTGATCTTGATTCTTAGTATTAGGAAACAAGTAAACAAAATAAATTGAAAGATACAAACAACATGGTTATAGCAATAAGTGGGAAGAGATAGATGCTAGTAAGGAAGAGAAGAATAGTAGTAATACAGTTTTAGTAAATTATTTGACAGTGTTGTGAGAATTAGTTGTTTAGCAGAGAGATGGTATTTGGGAAGAAACTGTTCTTGTGTCTAGTTGTTCTGGTGTGCAGTGCCCTATAACATCGTTTTGAGGGTAGAAGTTGAAACAATTTATGTCCAGGATGTGAGGGGTCTGTAGATATTTTCACAGCCCTCTTTTTGACATATCATCAGATTGAATTCTAGTTTCACCGAATGCATGGGTGAGCATGGGCAGTCACTCTGGGAGGAGGAGGAAGAAGAGGAAGAGGAGAAAGAACAAGAAAGGGGAGGGAGAAAGGGAGGGCGGAATGAAAGGAAAAAAGAGGGAAGAGGGCTGGGTAGGAAGAAGAAAGAAGAGGCGGAGGAGAGGGAAAGGGGGGGAGACAGGACAAGAGAGAGGAGGGGAGAGGGGGGAAAAGGGAGGGAGAAATGAAAGGAAGGAATGAAAAGAAAGAGGCAAGGGGGCAGGAGAGGGAGGGAGAGGGGAGGAAGGAGGAGGAGGAGGAGGAGGAGGAGGAGGAGGAAAGGTTTAGTTTCTCAGATGCTAGCTCCTACATGATTTCCATGGCAGCCAGCAACTGGGCCCTGGATGAAGCAATGTGATTTGTTTTGAAGATTAAGGGATTATTGAGTGAAAGTGGGTGCAATCATTTAGGGCAAAATTCAGAGTCTAAACTGCAAACTCTAATTTGATCCATTTGAAAAGAAACCTGAATGATTTGTGGCTTTGTTTCTTTTCTTTTTTCAAAAGCTGTTGCTCACAACCAGAAATACATTTGCTATTAGGTTATGACATCACTGTTCGTTTGTTTATTGAATTTATATCTTATTTTCTACCGATCAAACCATCCTCAAACAGGAATTGGACAGCTTACTCAGGCCTTTAACGCACCTGCTGGAACTTCAGCGCGTATCTATTAATTCCCCAGGATGTTGTAGAGCTCTGCAAATGTCCACTTCATTACATTCAGGGTGGTTGGTTTTACAAGCCAAATGCTGCAGTGGATATGAGTGTCCTCTAATCTTAACTGCCCTGCAAAATCCTCTTTGGGTCATTAAACATGAACCTAGCTTGACTTCAGCATCTGTTTCTTGCTGAGGACATGAAAGGACACCAACTCTATTGTCACTCTCAAAAGATGGGAAGGGGTGTTCGGTTCTGGGAAGTCCCGGGGGGGGGAAGGGGAAGGGAGGGGGAGGGGGGATGAGGGTAGAAAATGGATTGATAGTTAATGTACAAAGATGATTGAAGATGTATAATTAATGTAAGATCGGAGCTGCCTGGCTACCACTTCAGAATGATGGGAAAGAAAGAAGTAGAAGAGAGAAGGAGGTAGGAAAGAGAAGAGGAGGAAGAGGAAAGGAAGGAAGAGGGATAGAAGAGGGAGAAGAAAGGAGTAGGGAGGAAGGAGGAGAGGATGTAGATAAGAGAAGGGGAGGATGGTTGTGGAAAGTAGAAGAAGGTAGAGAAGGGAAGAGAGTTAAAGGAAGGGGGTGGTGACCGGGCAGGTCCGATTAATTGTATATGATGGTACATTAAATATGTTATTGGATATGTTATTTATTTTATTTATTATTTATTTATTTTATTAGATTTCTAGACTGCCCTTCTCCCGAAGGACTCAGGGCGGTGTACAGCCATAATAAAAATAAACAATGTACACTTAAAATAAATTAAAAAACTTATTATACAGTTTGGCCAAGAAATTTGAAATATATAAAATCTAAAAAACCCCAATTTAAAACTTTAAAAATTTAAATTTAAAATCTGGACGATTTAAGAGAGCCCCGCGCGAACAAACAAATATGTTTTCAGTTCGCGGCGAAAGGTCCGAAGGTCCGATATTTGGCGTAAACCAGGGGGAAGTTCATTCCAAAGAGTAGGAGCCCCAATATCTTATTGGTTAAGAATGTTAAAATAAAAATTTTTTAAACAAAAAAAAAAGATGGGAAGGGGTGGGGGGGAATAAAACCTGAACTCAGAATGAAAGCCAAGTGAATTCAGTTTTGGATCTTAGCATGACCCCTCATGCTAGAGAAAAAGATGTGAGACTAATAAAAACAATAGTCTCACGTCTTGTCCCAAAGCTTCTTTTTTCCCAAGATGCAAATGGGCTCTGACAGGATAGTGGGGAATGGAAAGATTTATATGCCTTGTAGACAGCTGGTCATTTGCATTCATTTTGCGGATCATTGAAGCACTTGGAGGTTTATCTGTGCCCTCAGAGTCACCTGGTTGGTGCTCCTGGTTCCTGTAGTCTGTAATTTTTTTCTCTCTGGAAATCCGTTCACACTCCCACGTCATTCCAAGGGTTTTTCTGGCTCGCTGCACAACCCCGCTGCTCCAGCTACTAAATTTAAATACCTTCACAATTCAGGATTTCGGCTTTTGGAATTTAGTGAACCAAAGAACGGTGGCTTTATGACACCTCTGCCTGACTTACCGTGGGAGACCATCACCACGAATGATGGAAAGTGGAAGAAAACTGGGATATAAAAGAATTCACAAGGAATAATAATAATATCGTATCGGGATCTTTCTCCAGCCTGTCACCCTGAGAGGCATTGGACCAAAATTCATTTAGTTTCATTGTGATTCAGAATTACAGCAACTATACATAACTGGGAAAATCTGTCGGGCAGCTTAACTAAATGAGGGCACTGGAAAACCTTTCAAGAACCTCCTCGGCATATATGCATTAAAAAAAAAACAACACCTGCTGCTTAACCAATTTGCAATATTTGGCCATCAGCTTGATGCCTTCCTAAGCCCTTTTCCAACTTTTGAATTGCTCATGATCCTTTAACACTTTGGTTCCAAAAATCTCGTTTTTTCCTCCCTTTGCGCTTCGGTTGTGGTCCCTAAATTGCCAATCTGTTGTGGCGCCATAATAAACACCGTAGGACTCAGTAAATAATAATAATTACCAAACCCCCTGAGCTTCCCATCCCACTTAAATTAACATATCTTTTAATTAGCTTTTGGCACCGAAGGAACACATACATTAACTATCCTGTACTGCTTACATCCTTGGAGGAGTCGGTTAATTAGAAGCACTCCATGCTCTTTTTTGTGTTCTTTCCATTTGTGTGGTGGAAAACGAAATGTATAACATTTCAAAAATACCTTTTCGAGAGCTTGAGGGCTGCATATTTCCCTTGCAATGAACTACCGCTGTGAAATTAAAAGAGGTATGTTCTTGAATCCCAAGATGTTTGAAAAACAATGCGGTGCTCAACAGCCCCACCTTCTGGAAGTAAAATTCAGAAGAGGACGGTAGAAGAATAAGAGAATTCAGGTGGGCCTCAACTTACAACCGCAATTGAACCCAGTGGTGCAATCCAAATTTTTTTACTACTGGTTCTGTGGGCGTGGCTTGGTGGGCGTGGTATGGCTTGGTTGGTGTGGCTGGTGAGCATGGCAGGGGAAGGATACTGCAAAACCTCCATTCCCACCCCACTCCAGGGGAAGGATACTGCAAAATCTCCATTCTCATCTCACTCCAGAGGAAAGATACTGCAAAATCTCCATTCCCATCTCACTCCAGGGGGAGGATACTGCAAAATCTCCATTCCCATCTTACTCCAGGGGAAGGATACTGCAAAACCTCCACTCCCACCCCACTCCAGAGGAAGCATACTGCAAAATCTCCATTCCCACCCCACTCCTGGGAGAAGGATATTGCAAAATCTCCATTCCTACCCCACTCTGGGGCCAGCCAGAGGTGGTATTTGCTGGTTCTCCAAACTACTCAAAATTTCTGCTACCGGTTCTCCAGAACCTGTCAGAACCTGCTGAATTTCACCCCTGATTGAGCCCAACATTTTGGTTGCTAAGAGAGATGTGAAGTGAATTTTGCCCCATTTTACGACATTTCTCATCACCATTGTTAAGTCAATCATTGCAGCCGTTAAGTTAGTTACGCGAACGTTAAGTGAATCTGTTTCGCCATGGACTTTGCTTGTCTGAAGGTTGCAAAAAGCGATCATGTGAACCCAGGACGTTGCAACTGTCATAAATATGAACCGGTTGCCAAATGTTTGAATTTTGATCATGTGACCACAAAGATGCTGCAGTGACCGTAAGTGTGAAAAATGGTCATAAGTCACTTTTTTTCAGTGCCCTTGTAACTTTGGTCGCTAAACAAATGGTTGTAAGTTGAGAACTACCTGTAACAGAGTTGGAAGGGACCTTGAAGGTCTTCTACTAGTCCAACCCCTTGTTCAAGTAGGAGACTCTATACCAGGGGTCTGCAAACATGGCTCTTTTAAGACTTGTGGACTTCAACTCCCAGAATTGAAGTCCACAAGTTTTAAAAGAGCCAAGTTTGCAGACCCCTGCCCTAGACCATTTCAGGCAAATGGTTGTCCAATCTCTTCTTAAAAACCTCCAATGATGGAGTACCCACAGCTTTCGAAGACATATTTATATGCTAATTTTATTAGTTATCTGGATTTTTGCAGTCCAGACTTTGTAACCGTCGTGCCTTTGCGGCCTCTGACCCGGCGCAGGTCCCAACCGGCTCCTTGGTTCTCCGAGGAGCTGAGAGGGATGAAGCGCCGGAGAAGACGCCTAGAGAGTTCCTGGAGGTCTAGCCGTTCGGAAGCTGATCGGACACTAGTGAAGTCCTATACTAGGACTTACCTAGTGGCATTGAGAAGCGGCGTAGCTCGCCTCCTCCCTCATTGCATCGGCAGATAACCGCCCAGCCGCCCTGTTTGGGTGACTCGCTCCCTCCTACACCAGGGGCGGGATGACCCGTTGCAGGGGCGTGCTGAGGAGTTTAACGGTTATCTATACGATAAAATCGTTCAACAGGATGGTTGGACCAAGATTGCGGTGATGGGTGAGATGCTGAGGGTGGTCTTGGCGATATTGTTTGGGATGAGTTTGACCCTGTGGCTCCGAGGACATGGACAGGTTGTTGGGTAGGCTGAATGCCACCACATGTTTACTGGACCCGTGCCCCTCCTGGCTGGTGCTGGCCACTCAGGAGGTGACACGAGGCTGGCTCCAGGCGATTACGATCGCTTCTTTGGTGGACGGTGTCTTCCGGCCGCCTTGAAAGAGGCGGTGGTGAGGCCCTCCTCAAGAAGCCTTCCTGGACCCGGCTGTTTTAGGTAATTATCGTCCGGTCTCCAACCTTCGCTGCGGCGAAGGTTGTAGAAATATGGTGGCATATCAGTTTCCCTTGCACCTGGATGAAACTGTCTATCTAGACCCGTTCCAGTCCGGTTTCCGGCCGGTTACAACGGAGGCGGCTTTGGTCGCGTTGGTGGATGATCTCTGGAGGGCCAGGGATGAGGTTGCTCCTCTGCCCTGGTCCTATTAGACCTCTCAGCGGCTTTCGATACCATCGACCATGGTATCCTGCTGCGCGGTTGGAGGATTGGGAGGGGGAGGCACCGTTTATCGGTGGTCCTCCTCCTATCTCTCCGACCGGTCGCAGTCTGTGTTGACAGGGGGGCAGAGGTCGGCTCCGAGGCGCCTCACTTGTGGGGTGCCGCAGGGGTCGATCCTCTCGCCCCTTCTGTTTAACATCTACATGAAGCCGCTGGGTGAGATCATCAGTGGTTTCGGTGTGAAGTACCAGCTGTATGCGGATGACACCCAGCTGTACTTTTCTACACGGGACCACCCCAACGAAGCTATCGAAGTGCTGTCCCGGTGTCTGGAGGCCGTACGGGTCTGGATGGGGAGAAACAGGCTCAAGCTCAATCCCGCCAAGACAGAGTGGCTGTGGATGCCGGCATCCCGGTACAGTCAGCTAAATCGCGGCTGACCATCGGTGGCGAGTCATTGGCCCCGATGGAGAGGGTCCGCAACAGGCGTCCTCCTGGATGAGCGGCTGTCTCTAGAAGACCATTTGACGGCCGTCTCCAGGAAAGCGTTCTACCAGGTTCGCCTGGTACGCCAGTTGCGCCTTTCTGGACCGGGATGCCCTATGCACGGTCACTCACGCACTCGTGACGTCTCGCCTGGATTACTGCAATGCTCTCTACATGGGGCTCCCCTTGAAGGGCATCCGGAGGCTGCAGTTAGTCCAGAATGCGGCTGCGCGGGTGATAGATGGAGCCCCTCGTGGGTCCCATATAACACCCCTCCTGCGCAGGCTGCACTGCCTACCTGTGGCCTTCGGGTGCGCTTCAAGGTTTTGGTGACCACCTTTAAAGCGCTCCATGGCATTGGGCGGGTTATTCTGGGACCGCCTACTGCTACCGAATACCTCTCACCGACCCGTGCGCTCTCACAGAGAGGGTCTCCTCAGGGTGCCGTCAGTGAGGCAATGTCGTCTGGCGACGCCCAGGGGAAGGGCCTTCTCTGTGGGGGCTCCCACCCTTTGGAACGAACTACCCCCCGGACTCCGTCAGCTTCCGGACCTTCGGACCTTCCGCCGCGGGCTTAAAACATACTTATTTAATTGTGCAGGACTGAGCTAGATTTTAAATTTATGGGTTTTGATTGGGTTTTATTTGTATATTTTAATTAACGGGCTTTAAAATAAGTTTTTTAATTGTTTTTTACTCTGTATTTATGTGTTTTTAAGCGCCTGTGAACCGCCCTGAGTCCTTCGGGAGATAGGGCGGTATATAAATATGATTAAATAAATAAATAAATAAATAAATAACCATATGACTGAAGAAGTGTGAGGGTGATAAGAAATGGGTCTTATGGTGGCCCAGATTAGAGATGAAACCTAGAAGGTAGGGTGTTGGGTAACAGACAGAGATGGGTTTCAGCCGGTTCCAACTAGGTCTGGAGAACCAGTAGTGGAAATTTTGAGTAATTGGGAGAACCGGTAGTAAAAATTCTGACTGGCCCCACCCCCATCTCTTCTCTGCCTCCCAAGTCCCAGCTGATCGGGAGGAAATGGGGATTTTGCAGTAACCTTCCCCTGGATTGGGGAGGGAATGGAGATTTTACAGTATCCTTCCCTTGCCACTCTCACCAAGCCATGCCCACCAAGCCATGCCACGCCCACCAAACCACACCCACAGAACCAGTAGTAAAAAAATTTGAAACCCACCACTGGTAACAGATACTGTAGCTTCAAACAACAGGCCCATAATAATATACATTTCCCCTGCTTACAAGACACGCATCCTAAATAATAGCATCCTACACAGACAAAATTACAAGAGAATGATTTGATTCCCTATATTTATGCTGGTATAACCAGTCAGTCATCACACAAGACAGCTCTGCGGAAATCAACACCCACAAAACCTATTTGTTTTGCAGAGAACCTCACAAGAGACACAAAGAGAGGATGAGGGAGTGTGCAACATGTATGGACAATCTCTATACTTCAAGTCCTGCTAATACATCAAAGCCAGGAGCTCATCCACCCCAGGATGACTTCTTCTTCTTCTTCTTTTTTTGTAAATTTTTTTTATTTTTTAATAACAACAACAAAAAACATTCTCGTCAAACAATTACAATGTGCTGAAGGGGTGTTTACATATCTTCTTGTGCAATCTCATTTAAACAACTCTTTCATATAAAGGTTCCCCTCACACATACGTGCTAGTCGTTGCTGACTCTAGGGGGCAGTGCTCATCTCCGTTTCAAAGCCGAAGAGCCAGCACTGTCCGAAGATGTCTCCATGGTAATGTGGCCAGCATGACTCAATGCCAAAGGCACATGGAACGCTGTTACTGTCCCACCAAAGGTGGTCTCTATTTTTCTACCTGCATTTTTTTACGTGCTTTCCAGTTGCTAGGTTGGCAGAAGCTGGGACAAGTAATGGGAGCTCACCCCGTCACACAGTGTTAGGGATTCGAACCGCTGAACTGCCGACCTTTCGATCGACAAGCTCAGCGTCTTACCCACTAAGCCACCACGTCCCTACAGGACACAGATATCCCACCTCTAAACATGTCGCTTCCAAACAATTTCCACTGCTATTCTCTACTTCCTTCCTATTTAAATACTAGACAGCCTGCTAGACTCCCAGAAGAACCACAGCTTGGAGTTTAAACCACAGTGGAAAACAATGTCTTGCAAATCCCGGGTTATGCTCCATCTGGGAATTTACCGTCTTTTCAATTTATTTCAGCAACCCGACAGCTGAGTGCCTTTTGGAAAATGAAGCCAAATGAAGAATTCAAAAAGTATTCAATAACACCTGCCAGTGCCTTCCAACTCTTTGACTTTCAGATTGCTCCTGTGCCATGGAGCTGGCTAGAGCTGGGGGTGGGGGAGAGTGGAGTTATTAAGGAAGCCAGCCAGTAAGAATTACAAGTCTGTGAAAAGTTTTTTAATTTTTCTTTTCTTATACCCATATAGTAAATGGACATTTTCTTATTCATAAATAATCATACATATTCTCTCTAAAGAAAGCACAATAATCATACATTTTAATTGCATTTGGAGTTGCTCTTCTACCCTTTCTTTCCCTCCCTTTTACAACAAACCTACTCCTTCCTTTTCCCTTCCTCCTTCTTCTCCTTTCCTACCTTCTTTCTCCTCCTCGCCTTCCTCATACCTACTTCCCTTCCCTCTTCCCCACTCCTCTTCTCTTTCCCTCCTTTCTCACCTTCTCTCCTATTCTTATCCCCTAACTTATTTTCCTCTCCTTCCTCATACCTACTTCCTTCCTCTCCCCACTCCTCTTCTCTTTCCCTCCTTTCTCACCTTCTCTCCTATTCTTATCCCCTAACTTATTTTCCTCTCCTTCTCCTTCCCTCCATCCCTCTCTCTCCTTCACCTCCTCTATCTTACCTTCTATTCCTCTCTTCTTTCTCTTCTTTGTTGTATATTGCCCTTGTTTAGTAGCCGAGCAACTCCAATCTTCTGATAATATATAATTTCTTTTCTGTTTTACTCAATCTATCATTTCATAATTGTACATTTATATCTATAATCTTCTCTTCTTCATCCCCCTCCATTCCCCTTTTCCATTTACTCTGGCGATATCTGGCTTTCTATTTCTTCATAACCGTTTTTCTCATTTATTTTCCATTTATTAACATTGTTTATCTATCTATAGTCTTTTATTTCTATCTCTTTTCTAACCAGACATAGAATCATTCCCATGTCTTGAAATACACCGATTCTTCTTTATCTTTTATTCTTAAAGTTAATCTATTCATTTCTGCACATTCTAAAATCTTTTTTATTATTTCACCTTCTGATGGGATTCTCTCTAACTTCCAATTTTGCGCAAATACAATTCTTGCTGCTGTTATTACGTGAATAATTAAATACATTTCTTCTTTGCTCTATCTTTCTGGAAAAATGCCCAATAAGAAAATCTCTGGCTTCAATTCTATAGATTTTTGTAGCATTTCCTTTAACCATGTCTATATTCTAAACCAATAGTTTTTTGCTTCTATACATGTCCACCACATATGATAATATGACCCCGGCAAATACGAGCATTTCCAACATTTAGCTGATTTATCTTTAAACATTTTTGCTAGCCTTTTGTGGAATCTGCCATCTATAAAACATTTTATATAAGTTTTCTTTATATGCCATTTCCATTGTCAATTTATAATTCCTTTCCCATAGTTGTTGCCATTTCTCTAATTCTATTGCATAACCAAAATTTTTCGCCCAAGTTATCATTATCACTTTTACTTCTTCATCTTCTAATCTAACTTGCAATAAGTAATTATACACTTTTTAAATCATTTCTTCATCCTTTCCAGTCAATATCTGATCCAACTCTGATTCCCCCAAATTAAAACCATATTGTTTCAAGTCTTTATCATATTTTGATTGTATTTGCAATCTTGTGTACCAATCAGTATCAATCCCTTGTTTTTCTAAGTCTTGCTTCTGTTTTAACTCTCCCTTCTCAGTTAAAAATGTCTTTATAATGCACAATATTGTTCATGTTAATCATATTCGGATGTGTCAACGCTTCTATTGTTGAAAGCCACATTGGTATTTCCATATAATGTTTTTTTTCACTCTCTCCCATATTGTTAACAAGCCATTTTTTTGTCATATCAGTATATATAGGCATTAACATGAAATGAAATAGCTATATAATATATAAGCATATATATGAGCATAAGTATATAATAACTATATTAATATAATGGATATAATGAATATAATTGGATATAATGAAAAGAAACAATAGGACAGGACCGGTAGGCACTTTTGTGTTCTTATGCACACCCCTTACAGTCCTCTTAGGAATGGGCTAAGGTCAATAGCAGATAGTTTTTGGTTAAAGATTTTGGGATTTTGAGAAGAGACCACAGAGTCAGGTAGTGTGTTCCAAGTGTTAATGAGTCTGTTACAGAAATCATATTTTCTGCAATCAAGTTTGAAGAGGTTAACATTAAGTTTAAATCTATTGTTTGCTCTTGTATTGTTGCGATTGAAGCTGAAGTAGTTTTCAACAGGAAGGACATTGCAATAGATAATTCTATGAGTTAAGCACAGGTCCTGTCAGAGGTGGCGGAGTTCTAAGTTTTCTAAACCTAGGATTTCAAGTCTGCTGGCATAAAGTATTTTGTTGTTTTCAGAGGAGTGGAGAACTCTTCTTGTAAAATATTTCTGGACACGTTCAATTGTGTTGATGTCAGAAATGTGGTATAGGTTCCAGACAGGTGAGCTGTATTCAAGAATTGGTCTAGCAAATGTTTTGTATGCTCTGGTTAGTAGTGTAGTGCTCTTGGAGAAGAAGCTTCACAAGATTAGGTTTACAACTCTTAGAGCCTTTTTGCGATGTAGTTGCAGTGGGCTTTGGCACTTAGATCATTTGATATGAAAACTCCAAGGTCTTTAACAGGGTGGGGGTCATCTGTAAGGTAATGTCCATCAAGTTTGTATTTAGTGTTTGGATTCTTTTTTCCAATATGTAAGACTGAGCATTTGCTGGTTGAGATTTGGAGTTGCCAAGTTTTAGACCATTCGGATACAAAGCCAAGGTCTTTTTGAAGGGTAGTTGTATTGTTGGTGGTGTTAAATAGTTTGACATCGTCAGCAAAGAGAACACAATTACTTGTGATATGGTCACAGAGATCATTAATGTATAATATGAAGAGTGTTGGTCCAAGAACGCTGCCTTGGGGAACGCCACTCTTGACAGGAACAGGATTTGATAGAGCATTGCCTATTTTGACCACTTGTTGTCTGTTTGATAGGAAAGCAGTTATCCAATTGTGGAGGGGTCCTGAAATGCTGTAGGATTTTAGTTTTAGGAGAAGTTTATCATTTCTTACACAATGTCTCTGAAAATATCCATGTATCCTATTTTTGCCACACCATAGGAAAGCGTGCCAACCTAGTTGCAAATCATGTCCTTCCAAAGTCAAAGTTTGTTTTCCAAAGTCAAAGTTTATTGTATTTCTCAATAAAATCCATTCTTTAACCAAGATAACATCGCTGCTTGATGATAAAGTTCCCAGTTTGGTAGACCAAATCCTCCTCTAATCTTAGAGTCTTGAAGCAATTCAATATTAATTCTTCCTTTTTTTTACTTGCCATATATATTTCCACATCATTTTATTCAAAGTCTCAAAATATTTCTTCTCCAATTTTAACGGAATTGTTTGAAAGAAAAACAAAATTCTTGGCAGGACATTCATTTTAATTAATGCTATTCTTCCCATTAACGATAGTTGCAGATTTTATCCATTTTTCCAAATCTGTTTCAATTTGGTTCCTCAGTTTATAGTAGTTATCTTCCTTCAATGTAATACAACTTCCAACGTCTGTAGTTTCTTGGGTCAGTTGTTTGTTTGTTTTTCCCTTTTTTGAAGATGGGAACCACATCAGCTCTTTTCCAGTCCTCCGATAGTCCCCCGGTGCTCCAGGATTTTTGAAAGATGTGGTGCAGTGATTCTAAGATGATCTCTGCCAGCTCCTTTAGAACTCTGGGATGTAATCCGTCAGGTTCCAGTGATTTGTGTTCATCAAGATCGGACAGGTGTTCTCTTACTTTTTTGGGGGGGGGGGCTTATTTTAACTTTTATTTCTAGTCTGTCTTTTACAGTTACGTTTTTGGTAGGTTGAGCTATAGTTTCTTTTTGCATGAAGACCGATGCAAAGAATGACTTAAGCAGCTCTGCTTTCTCTCTGGTGCCTGTTACTAGGTGGCTCAGTGGCTAAGACGCTGAGCTTGTCGATCAGAAAGGTTGGCAATTCGGTGGTTCGAATCCCTTAGTATAGGTTTTTTTGTTTGTTTGTTTTTTTTACATTTATATCCTGCCCTTCTCCAAAGACTCAGGGCGACTTACAGTGTGTAAGGCAATAGTCTCATTCCATTTGTATATTTACAAAGTCAACTTATTGCCCCCCCAACAATCTGGGTCCTCATTTTACCTACCTTATAAAGGATGGAAGGCTGAGTCAACCTTGGGCCTGGTGGGACTAGAACCTGCAGTAATTGCAGGCAGCTGTGTTTTAATAACAGGCTTCTTACAGCCTGAGCCACCACGGCCCCTTCTCCTGCATGAGCTGGGGGTTTGACTAGGTCCCTTCCAACTCTGTTACTGTTAACTTCCTTGCTGTCTTCTCTCTTTAGTCTCTGACAATAGTCTCTTACTATACCTTAGTGTTGGAGTAGTGCATTCTTTCTCACCTTTAAACTGGTCTGGTGTATCTGTATAGTGTTCTCAAAGGTGTTTTTTTTTTTCAGGTGGCAACTGCTCTGTTTTTTTGGGTTTTTTTGAGGAAGAAGAAGATACCATTTTGCTTCTGATCTAAGAAGCTTCATCTATTATGATGTTGGGGGACAGAAGGATAAGTAGTGACAGTTGAGACTGAACGGTGGGAAGATGGAAGGTTAGTTTCTTATAGAATGGTGAGTAAGGGGCAGTGGTGGGATTCAGCCAGTTCGCACCACTTCGGGAGAACCGGTTGTTAACTTTCTGAGCAGTTTGATGAACTGGTTGTTGGAAGAAATCATCAAGGCAGAGAACCGGTTGTTAAATTACTTGAATCCCACCACTGGTAAGGGGTGTGTGGATGGAAGGATTGAATAAGTCTTTTAATAATGTTCTTAATTTTTATATTCTTGTTTTATTCGGCTGTAAACCGCCCTGAGTCCTTTGGGAGAAGGGCGGTATATAAATTAAAACAATAAATAAATAAATAAATAAATAAATAAATAAATAAATAAATAAATAAATAAATAAATAAATAAATAAGGATTGTATTTCTTTGCAGTCATCTGGATGACTGAGAATCTCCACAGGCATTTATCTGTGTAGTATGTCTATATAATGGTGTGTGCGAATGACCTTGGGAGGCAGGGAAGAGCCACTGCCAGGGGATCAGTCACATAAGAGGCAGCTGAGTATGCAGAAGCATGTTGTGGAGGCCTGGCAAACATCTGAGAAGAGAGCCTTCCTAGGTTCTTGAGCTATAAAGGTGAGGAGGGAGAAATGAATTTTCAAACTTGAACGATTCTCTTGATGTAACTGTACAATAAAGTAGAGTTAGTTCATCTGGGAATGCTTCTTGTCTGGGTTATCTTGCAAGGCTGACATCAATCTTGCAAGACTGAAAGTACATTTCTCCCCCCTCCCAACCCTGCCCTCGCCTATACATTCCAAGAAATTAGGGAGGGTCTCTTTTGAGATGTTCGCCACACCTGTATTGTTTCCATAGGTTCAACTGCCTCTTATCTGGCTATTGCCCTGGCTATGGCTCTTCTCCCATTTCCCACCTACCATTATAATCTCTGTGTATAAAATATATCAGAAGACCTAGGAGCGTGACGGCTCACACAGTTAAAACACCGGGTTGACAATCAGTAAGCCCACGTTCGAGACCTGAGTGCTGCTGTGTGATGGGTGAGCTCCCATCGTTCGCTCCAGCTCCTGCCCATCTAGCAGTTTGAAAGTGTGCAAATACGAGTAGATAAATAGGTACCATTTTGATGGGCAATTAATGGGGACATGAAAGGAGCCCCAAACCGGGCATCTCCTGGGTAATGGTGATGTCACTGGCTAATTCTTTCAACCTGAAAGGGCCCAATATGAGTTTATTTATTTATTTATTTATTATATTTGTATACCGCCCTTCTCCCGAAGGACTCAGGGCGGTTCACAGCCAGTAAAAATCACAATACATACAATACAAATTAAAAGCTATATAAAAAACTGATTCAATAATGGCCTAAAAATTTTAAATACAGTTTAAAACCCCGTTTAAAACCCTGATTAAAACCCTAAATTAAAACTATGTTCAAGCTAGTCCTGCACGTCGAAACAACAGTGTCTTCAGCTCGCGGCGGAAGGTCCAGAGGTCAGGGAGTTGACGAAGCCCCGGAGGCAGCTCGTTCCAGAGGGCGGGAGCCCCCACAGAGAAGGCCCTCCCCCTGAGTGCGATGCAACCAGGAGACCTGGCAAAGGAGGCATTCTACAGCCTCAAGTTGTAGTAACTTCACCCTCTTCTTTCCTTGCCCGCCAGTCTATGTTTCTTTTTTTTCCTTCACCCTCACTTAAAGTTGTCTTCTATTTACAAATATATTTTATTTTATTTATTTCACCAAGCATGTATTTTATGACAGATACAAGTGTAAACACAATTATAAATACACGTAAAGGATACAAATAAAAGAAAACATTAGGACAGGGACGGTAAGAACGCTGGTGCGCTTATGCACACCCCTTACAAACCTCTTAGGAATGGGGTGAGGTGAACAGTAGACAGTCTAAGGTTAAAGTTTTGGGGGTTTGGGGAAGAAACCACAGAGTCAGGTAGTGACTCCAGGCATTGACAACTCTGTAACTGAAGTAGTATTTTCTGCAATCAAGTTTGGAGCAGTTTACCTTGAGTTTGTATCTATTATTTTCTCGTGTATTGTTGTGGTTGAAGCTGAAGTATTTATTGGCTGGTAGGACATTGTAGCAGATGATTTTATGTACTATGCTTAAGTCAGACCGAAGACGGCAAAGTTCTAAGTTGTCTAAGCCCAAAATTTCGAGTCTGGTGGCATACGGTATTTTGTTGCAAGCAGAGGAATGGAAGACTCTTCTTGTGAAATATCTCTGGACTCATTCAACTGTATTAATGTCCGATATGCAGTGTGGGTTCCAGACAGATGAGCTGTATTCAAGAATTGGTCTAGCAAAAGTTTTGTATGCCCTAGTTTGCAGTTCAATATTACCGGAGAAGAAGCTACTCAAGATTAGGTTAAATATTCACCTTATTCACGGCTGGTCTCAAAACCTTATAAACCGGTCGGTGAACTGATGCCACTAGAAAGCCCCACTTCATAAATACAGATAGTCCTCCACTTATGACCGCAATCCAGTCCAAAATTTCTGTTGCTAAGCAAGACAGTTGCTAAATAAGTTTTGCTCCAACCTTTCTTGCCACAGTTAAGTGAATTGCTGTGGTTGTTACGTTAGTAAACCAGTTGCTAAGTGAATCTGGTTTCCCCATTGACCCCAGGACACTGCAACGGTCTTAAATATGAGTCAGTTGCCAAATGTAAAAGTAAAAAAAATTGAAATCCAATTTTTTTTTACTACCGGGAATGGCTTGGTGGGCGTGGTATGGCTTGGTGGACGTGGCAGGGGAAGGTACTGCAAAATCCCCATTCCCTCCCCACTCCAGGGGAAGGATACCGCAAAATCCCCATTCCCACCCCACTCTGGGGCAGCCAGAGGTAGTATTTACCAGTTCTCCAAACTAGTCAAAATTTCCGCTACCGGTTCTCCAGAACCTGTCAGTACCTGCTGTATTTCACCCCTGTGCCACTGTAACTTCAAACAGTCACTAAACAAATGACTGTAAGTCAAGGACTACCTGTGCAACCTCTTTCAACTTTGGTGGCAGGGAACTATTATCTCCTTCTTGGAGCAGAGTGTGTTAACCTCCACACTCTCCCTTTGAAAAATGTGACTCATTATTAATATATTGAGGAATACGATTCAATCAAAATATTGTAGTTCTAACTTTCATATCTGATTTCATTTTCATTTTTTTTTAAAAAAAAGCTGATACATTAGGGGAACCCACGCTTTCCCGAGCATTGATAGATGTTTTTCTTTCCTTTTTTTTTTCTCCTCCAAACACAGCCTCTGAACCTGATTCCAAATCTTATCGAATTGCTTAATATCGGAAGGAACAGTTGGGTTTCGAAAATGGTAGAGGAGATATTAAAACTCTCTTTCCAGCCCTACCTCCCCAGATCTTCTATCCTCTAGCTAGGTAAGGGGTTGGCAATCCTAAACACTCAAAGAGCCACAAAGGTTCTAACTGGAAGCCCACCGTTCAATTCTGGAGCCGACCGGAAGTCCGGTCCCCCCACCATTATTTATTTTATTTATTTAATCACATTTTTATACCGCCCTATCTCCCGAGGGACTCAGGGCGGTTTACAGCCTAATAAAAACATACATATAAATAGAAAATAAAACACCAATTTAAAAAACTTATTAAATAAGGCCGAATATTAAAAATAGCAATAAAAATAATAAAACCCCGTTAAAACCAAATTTAAAATTTAAAATTCTAGTCCAGTCCTGCGCAAATAAATAGATGTGTTTTAAGCTCGCGGCGAAAGGTTCGAAGGTCAGAAAGTTGACGAAGACCTGGGGGAAGTTCGTTCCAGAGGGTGGGAGCCCCCACAGAAAAGGCCCTCCCCCTGGGTGTTGCCAGTCGGCACTGCCTGGTTGACGGCACCCTAAGGAGTCCTTCCCTGTGAGAGTGCACGGGTCGGTGGGAGGCAATCAGTGGCAGCAGACGGTCCCGTAGATAACCCGGCCCTATGCCATAGAGCGAAGATAGTTATCAAAACCTTGAATTAACTCTTCCTAGCACAGCAATCTTTTTCCTCTACCTGTCCTAACTGAAAGCCCTATCAATTGTGGAGCTGACTGGAAAACCCGCCCCTTGCCGTAGAGTCTCTTCCTGGTGCGCCGTGCTTTTCCTCCCATAACCGGAAGCTCCTCTCAAAATTGTAGCGGTGATAGGGAGCTGCAGCAGAGGAATAAAAGAGCCACATGCGGCTCCAGAGCCACGGGTTGCTGACCTCTGAGCTAGGTTGAACCAGCACTTCCAAATATCCATTCAATCAGCAAATGTGGGGCCTCTGAGGTTTGGGGGGGGGACCTAAAATGCCATTTCATCACAGGACTCCCCAGAATTGACACAGAGCAGCCAGATGACTGGTGGACTTCAACCCTCAGAATTCTGGGAATTGAAGTCCATGAGGTATCATGTTGCCAAGGTTGGCAAGCCTTGATGTTGTAGAAGAAGGATTGTCAGAGGGAAAGAAAATAGCAAGTAGGTCTTCTTTTCGCAAAGGGGAGACCACCCAAATTTAACTCATTAATCTCTTGATTTTTTTTTTATTTTATTTATTTACATTTATATCCCGCCCTTCTCCGAAGACTCAGGGCGGCTTACAGTGTGTAAGGCAATAGTCTCATTCTATTTGTATATTTACAAAGTCAACTTATTGGCCCCCCAACAATCTGGGTCCTCATTTTACCTACCTTAATAAAGGATGGAAGGCTGAGTCAACCTTGGGCCTGGTGGGACTAGAACCTGCAGTAATTGCAGGCAGCTGTGTTTTAATAACAGGCTTCTTACAGCCTGAGCCACACCGCTATCTCTCTCCCATGCAGAGGGCAATTTCAGATTTACAAGGTTGCTTTAATTTTTACCGAGCCAAAGACCAGTCAAAATCAACGACATTAGAGGCAATTATCTACCAACACCCAACAGGATTAGCCTGAAGGGAATCTCCACACTGAAATTCAAATCCATAATGAATGTAGTTCAGATGAGGAATTCTAATTTTAATCTCTCCCTCTCTATCCCCCCTCTCTCTCTTCCTCCCTTCCTCTCTCTCCCCTTCCCTCCCCTCTTTCTGTCCCTCTCCCTCTCTCTTCTCTGTGTAATCATACTAGTATATATATATATATATCCATGCCCCAATAAACATTGCAAAGGATTTGGGTCCCAACAGCTTGAAAACAGCAAAGGGTTGCCAAGCCAGCTGAGCTCTGCAAATCTCCCAGCTCATCATCCACTACTTACTTCCTGCTTCAAGTCATTTTTCTTCTTTACCTTCAAAAAGGGCAGAAATCCATCTCTTCCCCTGTTGCTGTCATCTTTGTATTTATTTTACTTCAGATTTAAAATTCATAAGCCTGTTCAAACCGTTTCAAAACCCAGCAAAATACAACTAACGCAATTCTTGGAATTTGGGAGGTTCGCTATTTTCATCGTTCCTCCATGAGATTTTGGGGTCCCTTTGACTTAATGAGGATGCACTGAACAAGTCTGCCTCTCAAAGGGTCGTGGTGGCTCAGGCTGTAAGATAGCCTGTTATTAAAACACAGCAGCCTGCAATTACTGCAGGCTCGAATCCCACCAGGCCCAAGGTTGACTCAGCCTTCCATCCTTTATAAGGTAGGTAAAATGAGGACCCAGATTGTTGGGGGGGGGGCAATAAGTTGACTTTGTAAATATACAAATGGAATGAGACTATTGCCTTACACACTGTAAGCCGCCCTGAGTCTTCGGAGAAGGGCGGGATATAAATGTAAATAAATAAATAAATAAATAAACAAGCCAATGCCACTACAACAATAACAATTTTGCATCTCTGACTGTGGGACAAATCCACCCAATCTAATTTATTCTACGTTCTTCCATTTGTTCCTAGTAACTGTCACCACCAGCATATTATTACAGCAAACATTTTCTTGTGTGCATATATTTGTACTATGACACCAGGATGATGGATTGCTAAGAACAGAGGAAAAAAAACAAACTCTTATTTTTTCCCAGGAGTTTATATAGGATAGTCTTATATTTTTATTTTTATTTTACAGAACATTGCACAGTCTATCTGTTACTGCAACCTTACAAATTGTGGATAGATATAAAAATTTTGAGTATAGTTTACAGCTGGGACAAAGTAAGCAACCTTGGATAATCTCAGAAAAATTAGGCATGGATGAGTGCAGGTAGACCTTGACTTATGACCACAGTTGAGCCCAACGTTTCTGTTGCTAAGTGAGACCGTTGTTAAGTGAATTTTGCCACCTTTTTATGACCTTTCTTGTAGCAGCTGTTAAGTGAATCACTGCAATTGTCAAGTTAGTAATACGGTTGCTAAGTAAATCTCGTTTCCCCGTTGACTTTAGAATATACAATAACAGAGTTGGAAGGGACCTTGGAGGTCTTCTAGTCCAACCCCCTGCAAGCAGGAAAACCTACATCCCTTCAGATAAATGGTTATACAACATCTTCTTTAAAACTTCCAGTGTTGGAGCATTCACAACTTCTGGAGGCAAGTTGTTCCACTGATTAATTGTTCTAACTGTCAGAAAATTTCTCCTTAGTTATAGGTTGGATCTCTCCTTGATTAGTTTCTATCCATTGCTTCTTGTCGTGCCCTCAGGTGCTTTGGAGAAGAGCTTGACTCCCTCTTCTTTGTGGATCCCCTGAGATATTGGAACACTGCTATCATGTCTCCCCTAGTTCTTCTTTTCATTAAACTAGACATACCAAGTTCCTGCAACCGTTCTTCATATGTTTTAGCCTCCAGTCCCCTAATCATCTTCGTCGCTCTTCTCTGCACTCTTTCTAGAGTCTCAATATCTTTTTTACATCATAGTGACCAAAATTGAATGCAATCTTTCAAGTGTGGCCTTACCAAGGGATTATAAAATGGTATTAATACTTTACTTTGTCAGAAGGTCACAAAAGGGAATCACGTGACTCCAGAACACTGCAACTGGAATGTTATAAATATGAACCCATTGCCAAGTGTCCAAATTTTGATTATGTGACCTTGGGGATGCTGTCATGGCCATGAGAAAAATGGTCAAATTACATTTTTCAGTGATGTCATAACTTCGAACCATCATTAAATGAACTGTTGTAAGTTGAGGACTACCTATATTTTAATGGCAAATTGTCAGACTGGCCTGGGAAATATTAGATGGCAATGGCAAACTGCATGGAGCTACCCCTTAAGAAATCAGAGTTCAACCAGTGGTAGGTTTCAAAAATTTTACTACAGGTTCTGTGGGCGTGGCTTGGTGGGCGTGGCATGGCTTGATGGGTGTGGCTTGGTGGGCATGGCAGGGGAAGGATACTGTAAAATCTCCATTCCATCCCCAATCCAGGTGAAGATTACTGCAAAATCCCCATTTTCTCCTGATCAGCTGGGACTTGGGAGGCAGAGAATAGATGTGGGCGAGGCCAGTCAGCATTTTTACTACCGGTTCTCCAGAACTGGTCAGAACCAGCTGAAACCCATCTCTGAGTTCAACCTTTATTTGAGGAAGATGTTAATATATTTAAATCTGCTTCGGGTGCATTGTCAGAAGTAATCAAAATTGTTTAATAAATTAAGAGACCCAGAACAAAAGAAGCAGGAGGTGGGAAAAAACCTAGGCAGAGATCTTATCAAAATTTATTAAAATCCTCACACATCCTTAAGAAGAACTTTGAAATTAAAATAGTAACATTAACCCAAGGGTCACTAAAGAAAAGCAGTAAAAAGTTCCTTAAAGTTATGCCTGAAAGCTTTTGCTGTGAAACACAAAAGAAAATAAATTTTTCAAAAGAATAGGAAGAAAGTTAGGCATTATGAGATAAGGACTCAAACTTTACTCCTAGTCATTGCTTCTGAGACATCAGCCTTAAATAATAATAATAATAATAATAATAATAATAATAATAATAATAATAATAATAATAATAATAATAATAATAATAATAATAATAATAATTTAATTTTTATACCGCCCTTCTCCCGAAGGACTCAGGGCGGCTCACAGCCAAGTAAAAACCAACAATAAATAAATACAATACAGATAAAACCAATGATTAAAAAACTTATTCAATTTGGCCCCAGTTAAAAATACATAAAACCATAAAAACCCATTAAAATTTAAAAAATCAATAATAAAAATTCTAAAAAATTCTATGCCAGTCCTGCACGGAAGAATAGATATGTCTTCAGCTCGCGGCGAAAGGTCCGAAGGTCAGGAAGTTGTCGAAGTCCTGGGGGAAGTTCGTTCCAGAGGGTAGGAGCCCCCACAGAGAAGGCCCTTCCCCTGGGGGCCGCCAGTCGACATTGTTTGGCTGACGGCACCCTGAGGAGTCCCTCCCTATGAGAGCACACGGGTCGGTGGGAGGCAAACGGTAGCAGTAGGCGGTCCCGTAAATAACCCGGTCCTAAGCCATGGAGCGCTTTAAAGGTGGTAACCAACACCTTGAAGTGCACCCGGAAGACCACAGGCAGCCAGTGCAGCTTGCGCAGGAGAGGTGTTATATGGGAGCCACGGGCGGCTCCCTCTATCACCCGCGCAGCTGCATTCTGAACCAACTGGAGCCTCCGGGTGCTTTTCAAGGGGAGCCCCATGTAGAGAGCATTGCAGTAGTCCAGGCAAGAGGTAACAAGAGCATGAGTGACTGTGCATAAGGAATCCCGGTCAAGAAAGGGGTGCAACTGGCGGATCAGGCGTACCTGATAAAAAGCTCTCCTGGAGACGGTCGTCAAATGTTCTTCAAAAAACAACCGCCCATCCAGGAGAACGCCTAAGTTGCCCACCCTCTCCATCGGGGCCAATAACTCGCCCCCAACAGTCAGCCGCGGAAATAAAACAGTCAATCCTGGGAAATAAATAGTCTTGGGTTTCTCTTATAGAACATAGAACATAAAACTTGGAATAATAGAGTTGGAAGGGATCTTGGAGACCTGCTCAAGTAGGAAACTCCATACCATTCCAGACAAATGGTTGTCCAGTCTCTTTTTGAAAACCTCCACTGATGGAGCGCCCACAACTTCTGGAGGCAAGATGTTCCACTGGTTGATTGTCCTCACTGTTAGGAATGTTCTCCTTGGTTCTAGATTACTTCTCTCTTCGGTTAGTTTCCACCCATCATTTGTTGTCTTGCCTTTTAGTGCTTTGGACAATAGTTTGAGCCCCTCGTCTTTGTGGCAGCCCCACAAATATTGCAATACTGCTATCATGTCTCCCCTGGTCCTTCCTTTCGTTAGATTAGACATACCCAATTCCTGCTATGGTTCCTCTATACTTAGAACGGATGGTAATTCATTGATTGAATGTTTGATGTTGATTGCCATTCTTGGTGGAACTTCACAGAAATGCAGTACAGAACAGATTAACAGAGTTGGAAGGCACCTTGCAGGTCATCTAGTCCAACCCCCCCACCCCACCCCAAGCAGGAGACCCTACACCATTTCTGACAAATGGCAGTCAAATCTCTTCTTGAAAGTCTCAAGTGATGAAGCTCCCAGAACTTCTGAAGGCAGGCATTTCCCCTTGTTGATTGTTCTCACTGTCAGACAATTTCTCCTTTTTTCCAGGTTAAATCTCTCCTTGATCCATGTCCATCCATTATTCCTTGTCTGGCCTTCAGGTTCTTTGGAAAATAGCTTGACCCCCTCCTCTGCGGCAGCCCCTCAAATATTGGAAGACTGCTATCATGTCTCCCCTGGTCCTTCTTTTCACTAGACTAGCCATGCCTAGTTCCTGCAACCGTTCTTCATATGTTTTAGACTTCAGTCCCCTAATCATCCTGGTTGCTCTTCTCTGCACTTTTTCTAGAGCCTCAACATCTTTTTTATAGTGTGGTGACCAAAACTGGATGCAGTACTCTAGGTGTGGTCTTACTAAGGCTTTATAGTAGACATTGTCATTCTCTGCGATTCTTGATCAGTACATCCTAGAAAGCAATGCTAGGGGTCTTCCCCATCTTTGGCCTTTTTAGTCCTGAGCCTTGTGCTTTGGAGATCTTCCAAGTTCTACATATCCTCATTTTCATCATGTTTTGAACATTTCCTTCTAGACCTTGGCTCGGTCAGTCTTCAAGGTAGGCCAAGTCAAGATACAGACTCTACACCCATTACAGGTAGTCGCTGACTTACAACAATGTGTTTGAAGTTACATTGGTACTGAAAAAAAGCAACTCATGACCATTTTTTAAATCTACAACCATTGCAGCAAACCTGTAGTAGTCACGTGATCAAAATTCATGCACCAAGCAACTGGTTCACATTTATGATGGCTGCAGGACAGGGTTGAAATCTAAAAATTTTCCCTACCGGTTCTGTGGACGTGGCTTGATTGGTGGGCGTGGCTTGGTGGTCAATTGATTGAATGGGCATGGCCAATAATAATAAATAATAAAAATAATAAAGTATACAAAACTTGGTAGTGCACCGGTCTACCTTCTTTAAAAATAGAGGCACCAGTCTACTAATTGCCTTTTTTGGGAGGCACCGGTCTACCTAATTTAAAAATAAAGGCACCGGTCTACCAATTGCCTTTTATTGGGAGGCACCAGTCTACCTTCCTTAAAAATAGAGGCACCAGTCTACTAGCCGCCTACAGTGCTGATCAGCTGTAGTGCGGCCCTTTGGCAGTCATTTAAGGCTGTTTGCAGCTATATCACCACCAAGAGCTTCAGGGACAGAGAAGAGGAACAGCAAGGCGTGGGCGGGGAGGGGGGCAGGGATTTTGGCTACTGGTTCTCTGAACTATCTGCCCCCATTGCTACCGGATTATGCGATCTGGTCCAAACCGGGAGCATTTCACCCCTGCTGCAGGTTGATCACTTTTTGCAATCTTCTGACAAAGTCAATGGGAAAGCCAGATTCACTTGAACAACCGTGTTACTAACTTAACAACCACAGTGATTCACTTAACAACTGTGGCCTAAAATGGGGCAAAACTCACTTAAAAAAATAACCTTGCTTAGCAACAAAAATATTGGGCTCAATTATGGTCATAATTACCTGTCCTGGAATGCTGCATTATTGAGATTATGTTACTGAGGTTATAGCAGTATTTCCTAATCACAGCACAATTAAGATGTGTGGACTTTATTTCCACCCTACCTGTTAATATAGCATTCCTATCCTTGCTTGGGAATGTGCGTTTCAGTCTCTTTTCAATGGAGAAAAAAATAAAGAAGACACGAAGCTTAACATTTTAGTGATGACGCCAGTTTGAACCTACTACTTTCTGCATGTCAAGCACACCTCTATCTCCCTTCCTTGAGAAACCAACTTGACCTAACACTTCGGACTTGGTTTAGTTAGCAGTTACCTCAGTGAAGACGGGAAAAGCTACCATTTAGATTTCTATTTTTCCCAGTGTTTCCCATCTTCCAGACATGGGAGGTGTAGAAACTAGATGATCATGATGAAGAAGAAGGAGGAGGAGGAGGAGGAGGGATGGATAAGATAGATAGGTAGATAGATAGATAGATAGATAGATAGATAGATAGATAGATAGATAGATAGATAGATGATAGATAGATAGACAGATAGACAGACAGAGATAGAGAGCTAGAGAGATGGATGGATAGATAGATAGATAGATAGATAGATAGATAGATAGATAGATAGATAGATAGATAGATAGATAGATAGATATGGATGGATGGATGGATAGATAGATAGATAGATAGATAGATAGATAGATAGATAGATAGATAAACAGACAGACAGACAGACAGACGGTATTCAGCCGGTTTGGACTGGTTCAGAGGAACCAGTAGTGGCTGTGGACATAATGCCGTCCTATTTAGCCACATTTTCAAGACCGAGCGCATGCATGGAAAGTGTGTGCGTGAGCAAAGGGCGTGCACGGAAGGCCAGGTGCATGCGCAGAAGGTACACATATGAAGCGAGTGTGTACACATGCAACAAACTGGTGGTAAGAATATGTCAAACCCACTGATGGATGGATAGGTAGGGAGGCAGGCAGGTATGTTTGTTATAGGAGAAAAAAAAACTCCTTTACTTCATCTCTCAAATTTAAATAATCATCCCCACAAAATTGTAGTTGGTTTCTTTGCCACCAGGGATGAAGAAATTCTATCTGAAATGAGTTTTTTTCCCCCCCTCCTTGCAAGTTTAATGTTTATCTTTGGATTTTAATATATACCTTAATTCAGAGGATTTTAAAGACACAACTGAAATCAGAGGTGTTCCTGTTGGGACTGATGGACAATGGTGACTTTGGACCATGGCTGGCTGGGGAATTCTGCGAGTTGAAGTCCATAGCTCTTAAAGTTGCCCAGGTTGCACACTCCTGTTGTAAAATAAAGCAAAGTACCAACAGTAATTGGCCCCTGGAATGCAATCCCAAACCATTTGAAGCAACACCTTCAGGCTGACAAACTCACCATCAGTCAATTGCAAAAGGCAGCTTTACTTGGGACAGCTTACATCCTATGTCCTTGGGAAAGACTCGATAGGTGGATCAAAATGCCAAATCTAGTCTAAACGTCTGATTGACTGTGCAAGCAACCATGTAATAATAATAATAATTACAGGGTAGTTTTGCTAAATATTTAAATGGAGAGAAGCAAGTGCGCTTTATTTTCTCAGCAACCTAAAGAAACAACGAACTGAATGGATTTTTTTTTTTAATGAATGAAATTCTACGGCTCTGCATCACCGATGCTGAGCCATAATTCTTTGCCCTCCTCCACTTCCTCCTCCTCTTTTCCCTCCTATAATCTGTTTTTGTTTTTGCACTGAGCAGGCAAGAGGAAATGACACTGCACTGCAGTATATCTAGGAAACTGTAAGAAGGCATTTATGGCCTCTAAGGAACTGAAGGGGGGCATGGTGGGGGGGTGGAGAGGATTATTCCGTGCAAAACTAGGACCTAACAATGAAGCCATGTTTTATCTTGTAGAACATGGACCCCTGAGACCCAGCCTCCCGTTGTTCAGGTGTTGATGGAGCACGAATGAGCTCACCTTTCCGATTCTTCCTCCCACCTCCCCACCCCCAAATATTTCACGGAAGCTAACCTGTGGTTTTGTCATTCCTTTCCCAAGGCCTTTCTCACAATTCCTGCAGTATGAATGACCTAGATTTCCTGGCTTGCTTGCCTGCTTGTTCCTGCAGCATGTAGTGTTCCCACCTGCTTCTCCCTCTCTCCCTTTTCTGTGAATGAGGGAATGGAGGGAGAAGGTTTTGTGGATGCCTGAGGGAATAAGCAGATTTGAGAGAGAGAGAGAGAGGCAAAGGTGGGATGGATTTGGAAGAAAGCAACTATTTGTTCTTCATCGTTTTGTTCCCTCGTTCCTCTCCAGCCGTACAGTTAGGTGATAAATTCCACAGGAGCTGAACAGAAGCTGAGAAAAGAACTGAAAACTGAGCAAAGAGTCCATGATGGGGGGGAGAGGAGAAGGAGGAGGAGAAAGCAGGAAGGATAAGAGAGGGGAGGGAGGGAGAAAGGGAGAGAGGAATGAAAGGAAGGAAGAGGGAAGGGGAAGGGAGAGGGAGGGAGGAAGTGGAAGGAGGGGAAGGGAAGGGGGAAAGAAAGGAAGGGAGAACAAGACAATGGGGTAGAAATAACCCTGTATCTACTTATTTCTTGTCAAGTATCCCTTATCTGAAGTTCATCACTTGCACTATTAATCTTAAATGAGGTATGAACCTATATTATACCCAAATGTATAAAACTTCAAGTAGGAACATGACTAAACAAACCATTACAATACACAAGTGAGCAAAGTATGGAAGGTTAATACTCTTAACAGCACAACACCAAACGATAGAATAATGATTCTGTTATGTCTTTCTCTTGGGCTGTTTCATAAGTAGTCCTCATTTGGGCTTTTAATTTCACACTGTAATGTATCTTTAAATGTTTTAAGGGAAACAAGCACGTTGTTGATTGGTTGAAGCTGAGAAAAGAACTGAAAACTGAGCAAAGAGTCCATGATGGGGGAGAGGAGAAGGAGGAGGAGGAGGAGGAGGAGAAAGCAGGAAGGATAAGAGAGGGAGGGAGGAGGAGAAAGCAGGAAGGATAAGAGAGGGAGGGAGGAGAAAGCAGGAAGGATAAGAGAGGGAGGGAGGAGGAGAAAGCAGGAAGGATAAGAGAGGGAGGGAGGAGAAGGAGGAGGAGGAGAAAGCAGGAAGGATAAGAGAGGGAGGGAGGAGGAGAAAGCAGGAAGGATAAGAGAGGGAGGGAGGAGAAGGAGGAGGAGGAGGAGGAGGAGGAGGAGAAAGCAGGAAGGATAAGAGAGGGAGGAGGAGAAAGCAGGAAGGATAAGAGAGGGAGGGAGGAGAAGGAGGAGGAGGAGAAAGCAGGAAGGATAAGAGAGGGAGGGAGGAGAAAGCAGGAAGGATAAGAGAGGGAGGAGAAAGCAGGAAGGATAAGAGAGGGAGGAGGAGAAAGCAGGAAGGATAAGAGAGGGAGGGAGGAGAAAGCAGGAAGGATAAGAGAGGGAGGGAGGAGAAGGAGGAGGAGGAGAAAGCAGGAAGGATAAGAGAGGGAGGGAGGAGAAGGAGGAGGAGGAGGAGGAGGAGGAGAAAGCAGGAAGGATAAGAGAGGGAGGGAGGAGAAGGAGGAGGAGGAGGAGGAGGAGGAGGAGAAAGCAGGAAGGATAAGAGAGGGAGGGAGGAGAAGGAGGAGGAGGAGGAGGAGGAGGAGGAGAAAGCAGGAAGGATAAGAGAGGGAGGGAGGAGGAGAAAGCAGGAAGGATAAGAGAGGGAGGGAGGAGAAAGCAGGAAGGATAAGAGAGGGAGGGACAATACACAAGTGAGCAAAGTATGGAAGGTTAATACTCTTAACAGCACAACACCAAACGATAGAATAATGATTCTGTTATGTCTTTCTCTTGGGCTGTTTCATAAGTAGTCCTCATTTGGGCTTTTAATTTCACACTGTAATGTATCTTTAAATGTTTTGGCGGGAAACAAGCACGTTGCTGATTGGTTGAAGCCGCCGGCTAAACTGTATTTAAGGAGAGGTTTTTTCCCCAGCCCGGTTGCTGGGTTCACCATATATTAAAGAGCTGTTGTCACTACCCTGGTCTCCTGCCTCGTTATTTCCCAAACTTAACACTGGCGACGAAGGTGGGATCTCGAGGCTAAAGCACCAGGAACGAGCTGAACGCACGAAAGAACCGAACCCAGCAAATTCAGGGCGGAAACGCAGCGATGGCCAGCTACACACCGCCCGCGCTTGACCCATCCAGGAGAAATGGGAACGACATGACCCGTGTCGAGAGCTTCCTCGAGGCAAACGAACTGCAAGGAGTTCCAGATAACAGAAAAAGGGCATATTTCCTGAGCCACTGCGGTCCCGAAGACATCGACATCGCAGAAGCCCTGGCAGAGCCAATGCCGGTACAATCGGTATCGTGGCAAACTCTGCAAAATCTATTGAAGAACCATTTCGCGCCAACGCCATCCAAATACGCAACGTTTTGAATTTGGAGAGCGCAGACAGCAAGAGGCGAATCCATCAGCGATACATGGCCGCCCTAAGAAAAGCCTCCAAATATTGTGGGTACCGAGATTTGGATGAGGAACTGTTGGAGCAACTCATCCGTGGGGTCAGAGACATCCGCTTATGGAGGCGGCTGCTATCAAAAAGCAATCTAACGCTGGCAAACGCTCTGGACGAAGCCAGAGCTCATGAGATGTCCACCCAGGCAGCGGAAACCCTACAAAAGCCGCTCACACCAATGGTGAGCGCGAAATCAACCCCGGTCCACAACGAAGAAATCCAGACCGAATCAGACGGCGAGGATGAGGAAGGAGTTTTCCACACCGGGAGAATGAGCAAAGAAGACCGGGATGAATGCGGAAGTTGCGGAGGGCAACACCAGCGTCAACAATGCAAGTTCAAGGACGCTACATGTCGGCGGTGCGAGAAGAAGGGGCACCTGGCTCAAGTCTGTCGAGCACCCCAACCTTCCCGCCGAAAATTCAAACCAACCAATCAGAGCGCGGGATCGGCAAGGCGACCCGTGATTGGTCAAAACAAAAAGGGCGCGAAGTCAAATCGAACGACCGTGATAGTGGGTCGTGCAGCAACCCGCGTAGAGAAGAAAATCTTCACAAAACCGAAAATCGAAGGAGTGCCGTGCCGACTGGAAGTGGACACAGGGTCAGCGATCACAATCATGTCCTGGGACACTTTGCGAAAGCTTTGCCGAAAATCGCCAAACGCAAACTGCAAACACAGCGGCTAAAAGTTCAAGACTACCAAGGGAATCGCATCCCTGTTCGAGGGACAACCTCCGTCCGCGTCGAGTACGGACCACACAAGAAGACCCTGCCCATCACGATAGTCGAAGGGACCCTGCCAAGTTTTTTGGGACTAGACTGGTTCCGTGCGTTGGGCATGGGAGTGACTGGCATCTACAGAAATGACTTTAACCTAAAGGACACACTCATGGACGAATTCGAAGATGTTTTCAAGGACTGCCTGGGCAAGTACAAGGGGACCCCTATTTCTTCAATTTAGACCCCAGGTAGCCCCATACGGTTAAAAGCAAGGAGGGTCCTTTGCCCTTAAACCCAAGATTGACAGGAGATAGACAAGCTCATCAGTCAGGGATACTAGTGCCAGTCGATCATGCAAAGTGGGAGACGCCAATCGTCACCCCAGTGAAACCAGATGGGTCAGTTAGAATCTGCGCTGACTACAAGGCAACGTTAAACAAAGCCTTGCAAAAGCGCTTACCGGTCCCGTGGTGCAACACTTGCTGCACTCGCTGGGGCAAGGGCACGTTTTGCCAAATTAGATTTGGCCCAAGCCTATCAACAACTGCCTGTAGACGCCAACACAGCCAAGCCCAGACAATTGTGACTCACAGAGGTGCTTTCAAGTGTACCCGGTTACAGTTTGGGGTGAGTGTGGCACCTGGTCTATTTCAAAATTTAATGGAGCGACTTCTGCAAGGGCTCCCGGGTAGTCCCTATTTTGATGATGTATTGGTATCAGCGAAAATTTAGAAGAATTGGGGAGCGTTTGAGAAAAGTTTTGGGCATTTTCCGTCAGCCGGTCTAAAGGTTAAAGTGAACAAATGCCAAATAGGGGTAGAATCCGTAGAGTTCTTGGGCTACAGAATAGACAAGGAAGGAATTCACCCCACTGAGAGCAAGGTCAAGGCAATAAGAAAGGCTCCAGCGCCCAAAACAAAACAGAGCTACAGGCATTCCTGGGTCTAGTGAACTTTTACGCGGTCTTTTGAAAATAAGGCAACCGTTGCGAGCCGCTACATAAGTTACTGGGAAAGAATACTGTTTGGTCTTGGGGAAAGACGGAAGCTAGGGCTTTCAAGCAGTAAAAACCTACTCGAGCGATAGCTTACTGATTCAGTATCATAGCACAATGCCATTGGTATTAGTTTGCGCTCTCACGGGTGGGTGCTGTGCTCAGCCACAGGCTTCCAAATGGCACAGAAGCCCCAATAGCCTTCTACTCCAGAACGATGTCCTCGACAGAGAGGAACTATAGTCAGTTGGATAAGGAAGCTCTAGCTATAGTATCAGGGTAAAAAGTTTCACGAATACGTTTTTGGTAGAGACTTTGAAATTGTTACAGACCACAGACCACTGTTAGGGTTACTGGCTGGCGACCGCCCAACACCTGTGGCGCTTTCGCCCCGACTGACCCGATGGACTATCTTTTTAGCCGCCTACTCCTATAAACTGCGGCATCGGCCAGGAAAAGAGTTGGGGCATGCGGACGCTAAGCAGATGCCCACTACCAGGGGCGATCGAGACCCCACTCCGGGACGCCCATACTGTTAATTGACTCTCTGGACTCTGGCCCAGTCACGCCTAAGGAGGTGGCTCGGCGCCATACCGACATTATTTTGAGAACTGTACTTGGTTGGGTACAAGAGGGTGGCCATACCGGGCGAGCGTTTTAAAGAGTTTGTAAAGAAACGTGGGGAACTTTCGGCTCAAGGGGGGTGCCTGCTATGGGGGGATCGAGTGGTGATCCCAGAGAAATTGAGGAAAAGGGTGTTGGATCTCCTCCACGAGGGTCACCCAGGGATCGTGAGGATGAAGGGTCTAGCGAGAAGCTATGTGTGGTGGCCTTTAATGGACTCGGAAATTGCTGAAAGGGTAGGGAAATGCCAGGCCTGCCAGGAGTCCAGACCGCTACCCCCAACGGCCCCGGTTCGGGAATGGGAGAGACCCCAAGGGCCCTGGTCTAGAATCCACATTGATTTTGCCGGCCCCTTCCACGGCCAAACCTTTCTGGTAGTAGTCGATGCCTACTCCAAATGGCTGGAAATCATTCTCATGAGATCCATGACAGCCGAGGCCGTGATCTCAGTCCTACGACACCTATTTGTAACCCATGGGTTGCCCGACACGTTAGTATCCGATAACGCCCGCAATTCACGGCAACCCAGTTTGAGGAGTACTTGGCAGAAGAGGGCATCCGCATGCCCTCTCGGCGCCTTTCCACCCTGCGACGAATGGCCTTGCAGAGCGTCGTCCGGAGCGCAAAAGAGGCATTGTCCAGACTCAAGCCAGGCGACTGGCAAACAAAATCGATGTTTTCCTGGCCGTCCAACACAGAACCCCTGTGTCACAACCGCAGAAGCCCAGCAGAATTATTAATGGGCCGAAAGCTCAGGTGCCCACTAGACCGTTTAAATCCAAACTATACACCGGAGGGTTACAAGGGGGGACTCGAAAAAACAAGAGGGATGGACATAGGCGACCGAGTGTGGGCACACAACTATGGTGAAGGCCCGACCTGGGTAGCAGGAAAAATCCTAAACATAACAGGTCCAAAATCATACTTGGTGGAGATAAAAGACGGCCGGGTATGGAGGCGCCACATAGACCAAATAAGAAAACGCATAGCCGAACAATCCGAATTAGACGAAACAGGCCCTGACTATACAATGTTTGAATCCACAGCTGACTCAAACCCGGGAAAATCGCAGGACTTATCTGAGTTCCAGGAGGTCCAGCGACGCCAACAGGTTCCATTAGAAAACAGCAGGGACGACTCGGCAAATAATCCAGGGCCGGATGGCCTAGAGGAGGAGCTGAGAGGAGCAAACAGCCCCTCCGGTCAGCTCGACCCACTCCCAGGGAATGAATTGCGCAGGTCCGAAAGAGTCAGGAGACGGCCAGTCTATTTGCGTGATTACGTTGAAAAATAATATGTAAATATCATGTAAATATTGGTAAAGTGTTTTCTGGGAGGGAAGGAGTGTAATGTATCTTTAAATGTTTTGGCGGGAAACAAGCACGTTGCTGATTGGTTGAAGCCGCCGGCTAAACTGTATTTAAGGAGAGGTTTTTCCCCAGCCCGGTTGCTGGGTTCACTGTATATTAAAGAGCTGTTGTCACTACCCTGGTCTCCTGCCTCGTTACTGCCCAAACTTAACACACACCTTCGCGTATAATAGAGGGAGGATTGTACTGTGTATATACACTTTAAAAATAGAGACACCCATCCCCATCAAGCTCAAGGAAAATGTTGAATAACACATTTGTTTGTGATTATTAATACGTTTTGAGGCCAGTCTTGGCTGGTAGGTCTGCCTTCAGGTACACTTGGTTTAAACCAGGGGTGTCCAACCTTGGCAACTTTAAGATCAGTGGACTTCAGCTCCCCGAATTCCCCAGCCATCGTGCAATACTGCACCCTAACCATGGCATCAGCAAGGCTCAACATCAGCCCTGTGAGGTGGGTTGGGCTGAGAGAGAGAGAGAGAGAGAGAGAGAGAGAGAGAGAGAGAGAGAGAGAGAGAGAGAGAGAGAGAGAGAGAGAGAGAGAGAGAGAGAGAGAGAGAGAGAGAGAGAGAGAGAGAGAGAGAGAGAGAGAGAGAGAGAGAGAGAGAGAGAGAGAGAGAGAGAGAGAGAGAGAGAGAGAGAGAGAGAGAGAGAGAGAGAGAGAGAGAGAGAGAGAGAGAGAGAGAGAGAGAGAGAGAGAGAGAGAGAGAGAGAGAGAGAGAGAGAGAGAGAGAGAGAGAGAGAGAGAGAGAGAGAGAGAGAGAGAGAGAGAGAGAGAGAGAGAGAGAGAGAGAGAGAGAGAGAGAGAGAGAGAGAGAGAGAGAGAGAGAGAGAGAGAGAGAGAGAGAGAGAGAGAGAGAGAGAGAGAGAGAGAGAGAGAGAGAGAGAGAGAGAGAGAGAGAGAGAGAGAGAGAGAGAGAGAGAGAGAGAGAGAGAGAGAGAGAGAGAGAGAGAGAGAGAGAGAGAGAGAGAGAGAGAGAGAGAGAGAGAGAGAGAGAGAGAGAGAGAGAGAGAGAGAGAGAGAGAGAGAGAGAGAGAGAGAGAGAGAGAGAGAGAGAGAGAGAGAGAGAGAGAGAGAGAGAGAGAGAGAGAGAGAGAGAGAGAGAGAGAGAGAGAGAGAGAGAGAGAGAGAGAGAGAGAGAGAGAGAGAGAGAGAGAGAGAGAGAGAGAGAGAGAGAGAGAGAGAGAGAGAGAGAGAGAGAGAGAGAGAGAGAGAGAGAGAGAGAGAGAGAGAGAGAGAGAGAGAGAGAGAGAGAGAGAGAGAGAGAGAGAGAGAGAGAGAGAGAGAGAGAGAGAGAGAGAGAGAGAGAGAGAGAGAGAGAGAGAGAGAGAGAGAGAGAGAGAGAGAGAGAGAGAGAGAGAGAGAGAGAGAGAGAGAGAGAGAGAGAGAGAGAGAGAGAGAGAGAGAGAGAGAGAGAGAGAGAGAGAGAGAGAGAGAGAGAGAGAGAGAGAGAGAGAGAGAGAGAGAGAGAGAGAGAGAGAGAGAGAGAGAGAGAGAGAGAGAGAGAGAGAGAGAGAGAGAGAGAGAGAGAGAGAGAGAGAGAGAGAGAGAGAGAGGAAAGAGAGAGAGAGAGAGAGAGAGAGAGAGAGAGAGAGAGAGAGAGAGAGAGAGAGAGAGAGAGAGAGAGAGAGAGAGAGAGAGAGAGAGAGAGAGAGAGAGAGAGAGAGAGAGAGAGAGACACTGACCAACTGACCCAGTTGGCTTTCATGGCTAAGGCAGGACTTGAACTCACAGTCTGCTGCTGCTTTCTAGCCAGGTACCTTAACCACCGCACCAAACTGGCCCTCGTTTTATATTAGCAACTATCCATGGTTTCATTTTTTTGCTAAACTCACTTCCCTGTGTCCTGAAGCTCATTTGACCTGCAGATCACTTCTGCTATGATCTAATTATTGCATCTCCTGCTAATGACATGCCTCCGACAGGAGCCTTCTGCTGAAAAACGGAAATTATTGCTTTCCCCCAAAAGTTTGAAGCCCAGGGAGTTCGCCAAGGATCAGATCACTGGCGCATCAGATTGGCTAGAAAAGACAGGAGGAGGAACAGTTGACCTCATTTTGGAACCAAGCTCTGAAACTCACCAGCCTAACCTCCCCTAGTTGATAGCAATTACGTCTGCCTGATGAGTTGATTCAGAAGAGAGGAACACCAATAAAGTGCTGTCAGGAGCTGACCTTCTCCAAAGTCATCGGAGAAAAGGGAGGGAGAATGACAGAAAGGGGGATGAAAAAAAGGTTGGGCCTTTTCCCAAATGGCATGTACAAACGTATTTCTCCTACGTAACCTGACAAGCACACAAGAAAAAGAGACCCTAAAAAGAGTTCTGAGAAACAAAAATAATAATAATAAGTGTTGGCTAACCTTTTTGCCGTCGTATGCCAAAAGTGGGGGGAGCACGGGGTGGGGGGGGTTCATGTGCGTGTATGCCCACACCCATAATTCAATGTCCCTCGTGCACAACACCCTGCGCTCCCCCTACTTTTGGCACATAATGGCACGGTAGGCCCCTTTTTTTTCCTCCCCAAACTTCAGAGGTTTTCTTGGAGCCTGGGGAGGGTGAAAAGGGCCTCCCCCCACCCCACCGCGGAGGCCCTCCAGAGGCCAGAAACAGCCCATTTGCCGCATTCCGGTGGGTCCTAAAGGCTGAAAATCAGCTGGCCGGCACACACAAAAAGCTTATAAGTATATAAACATATATATATATGTATATATATATGTATATATATATGTATATATATATATATGTAGGTCTTATATATATATATATGTAGGTCTTATATATATATATATATATATATATATATATATATATATATATATATATATATATATATATATATATATATATATATATATATATATATGTATATATGTGTGTATATATATATATCTTATACTCATTTTTCCTAACATAGCTTTCCATTTAACCAATTATAGAATAAATCCCACATTTTATAATATTTTTTATCTTCTTGTTCTCTAATTTCAACTGTTAATTTACTCATCTCTGCACATTCCAACACTTTTCTAATTATTTCATCTTGCAAAGGTAACTTTTCATTTTTCCATTTTTTTTTTGCAAATACAATCCTAGCTGCTGTAGTAATTATTCACAATCAAATATATATATATATATGTATATATGTATATATATATGTATATATATATATATAAAATTATTTAGTTTTAAACATAAAATAAAAAACCTCATCAAATCAATTCCATTACAATGTGCTCTAAGGGTGTTAACATATCTTCCTGTGCATTCACAAAATAATCATCTCTTCCATACATATATCTTATACTCATTTTTCCTAACATAGCTTTCCATTTAACCAATTATAGAATAAATCCCACATTTTATAATATTTTTTATCTTCTTGTTCTCTAATTTCAACTGTTAATTTACTCATCTCTGCACATTCCAACACTTTTCTAATTATTTCATCTTGCAAAGGTAACTTTTCATTTTTCCATTTTTTTTTTTGCAAATACAATCCTAGCTGCTGTAGTAATTATTCACAATCAAATATATATTGTTTAGCTGATTTGATGTTTTGATCTCCGGTTATATAGTATGTGCTGCTCAGAGTCACTTCAGTGAGACGAGTAGCCATTTAAATGTGATAGATCACGGGTCGGCAACTTGTGGCTCTGGAGCCACATGTGGCTCTTTTATCCCTCTGCTGCAGCTCCCTGTCACCAGTTGGCTCCACAATTGATAGGACTTTTGGTTAGGACAGATAGAGGGAAAAGGATGCAGTACTAGGAGGAGACCAGGGGTGAAATGCTACCGGTTTGGACAGGTTCGACCGAACTGGTAGCGGAGGTGGTGGGTGGTTTGGAGAACTGGTAGCGACGGCAGTGCAAGGCTCCGCCCACCCGCTCGGTCATCATTACTTTTTTTTTTATTTTGTCACAACAGTATATATAAGCATAAGTGTTCTGTTTCCCTCCCCCCAATACTCCCAGCAAAGAGTCAGTCAGAGGCCTCCTTTTCTGATTTATTTACATAGATAGATGTCCTGGCCACGTCTACCCACGGGCCTGCCAAGTTTCTGGAGATAACGAGGAAATTATAGATAAGGCCAGAATTACTCAGGAATATATTCTTCCCTCCATTGATACAGTTTGCCCGCGCAAATTCATTGCTTCGTCCAAGACAAAAAACCAGGAAGTCCCGCCTCCTATTTATAGTCTCTGCAGATGTCACTGCATGACAATCATTACTTGGCTTTATCCCAACACTGCTTCTGCTGCGCGTGCCGGTCACGTCTGCGCAGTCTTGCATCACTCCAAAACTGTTCTTGGGGCATTGCCAAATCAGAAGAAGGCTCCAGAGAATCAGGCCTTGCCGGCCCCTCCTCCTCCCTTTGAGTGGGTGCCAGGGAGGGAGAGGGCTCAAGAGAAGCAGGGCTTGCCAGGTCTTCTCCCTCACTTTCTGAATCATCCGAGTCCAGGAGTCCGGGTCCAGGAACCTGGGTCACAACAATAAGCATGAAAATAACTATATAACATATAAGTATATATATAAGCGTACGTATGCAACAACCACATTAATTGGATATAATGGAAGGAAACAATAGGACAGGAACAGTAGGCACGTTTGTGCTCTTATGAACGCCCCTTATAGTCCTCTTGGGAATGGGGTGAGGTCAATAGTAGACAGTTTTTGGTTAAAGCTTTGGGGATTCTGAGAAGAGACCACAGAGTCAGGTAATGTGTTCCAAGCATTAATAACTCTATTACAGAAGTCATATTTTCTGCAATCAAGATTGAAGCGGTTAACATTAAGTTTAAATCTATTGTTTGCTCTTGTATTGTTGTGACTGAAGCTGAAGTAGTCTTCAACAGGAAGGACATTGCAATAGATGATTCTATGAGTTAAACACAGGTCCTGTCGAAGGCGGCGGAGTTCTAAATTTTCTAAACCCAGGATTTCAAGTCTGGTGGCATAAGGTATTTTGTTGTATTCAGAGGAGTGGAGAACTCTTCCTGTAAAATATTTCTGAACACGTTCAATTGTATTGATGTCTGAAATGTGGTATGGGTTCCAGACATGTATTCAAGAATTGGTCTAGCAAATGTTTTATAAGCTCTGGTTAGTAGTTTAGTGTTTCTGGAGAAGAAGCTACGTAAGATTAGGTTTACAACTCTTAAAGCCTTTTTTGCGATGTAGTTGCTGTGGGCTTTGGCACTTAGATCATTGGATATGAAAACTCCAAGGTCTTTAACAGGGGGGGTGATCATATGTAAGGTAATGTCATCTGTAAGGTAATGTTTTAACCAGGAAGTAACTTGTTTTTACCCTCTGTGCATGCACAGAAGGGTTTGCACATGTGCAGAGGGTCCACGCCTGCATGTGACACACACACACTCGTGACGTGTGCACATACTTCCAAACCGATAGGGAAGGTAAGTAGGTTTCACCCCTGGAGGAGACTTTATGGTGGGGAAACCGGACTTCTGATCGGCAGAGGAAAACAGGACGCCATGCTACAAGGAGACTCTATGGTGGGGGAATTGGACTTCCGGTCATCTCCAGAATTGAACGGGGGGCTTCTGGTTTAGGACCTTTGTGGCTCTTTGAGAATTTAAGATTGCCGACCCCTGTGATAGAAAAATCAAAAGAATAAATACTAAAATTGATTTCAATTTTATGGTAATAAGATAGTAACAGTAATTAAAACCAATCAAGGCAATCCATCAGGGCAGTTCCCTAAAATGTTGACAATATTGCTTCCTGATAAAACTCTTCTGTCAATCCAAATCCATATATATATAGGGGCCAGGGCAGAAAAGACCTTGTTTCTGATTTCTCGACTTCACAATTTGCAAAAGAGAAAAGTTGATAGATTAGTAGACAGAAACTCTCCATGTTATCTTTGGCATGGATAAATGGACAGATGGATAATTTGTACAGATTTCAATTATTCTCGATTGGCAGCACAATGTGAGTTTTCCAGAATTTCTATCCAAAAGGTAATATTCTTTAGTCCTTTAGAGAATATCTTCACAGCATTTGCCATGATGGAAGATTCCTATAATAAAGGTAGTCCTCAACTTTCAGCCATTCATTTAGTAACCATTTGAAGTTACCACAGCATTGACAAAAGTGACTTATGACCATTTTTCACACTTATGACTATTGCAGCTTCCTTGTGGTCACATGATCAAAAATTGGATGCTTGGCAACTGGTTCAAATTTAGTTGCAATGTCCCAGAGTCATATGATTATTTTTTGTGACTTTCTGACAAGCTAAGTGTTAGAAATTCTGTTTATATAAAGCATCACATAGAGCAAACAAAGAGCACAGTCACCATGTGCTTTACTGCCCCAACAATATTACTGTAAACTCGACTTAGAACAAAAGAGCATATAGAGTATATACCATAGATCCAAACTTGTAAACACTGCCATCTATTGGCTAAATACTACTGTAGTTGTTGCATAAAAATATGTTCCAACAATGAATTCTAACACAAAGTCAAAGGAGAAGTTGGATTCACTTAACAACTCTGTTACAAACTTAACAACTGTGACAAGAAATGTTGTAAAATGAGACAAAGCTCACTTAACAATTGTTAACAACAGAAATTTTGGGCTCAATTGCAGTCATAAGTCGAGGACTACTTGTATGTACTGTATATTCAACCATTTTTCTGGTCAGCTCTGCCTACCCTGGCCATATTTTTAAACATAAAATTAAAAGTCTACATTTGTATCTATAAGGTACCTCACAAGCATCCTACTCTATGCACAAGTTCATCATATGTCTATTCTTGCTTAAATATGTACTCTTTCCAATTTTTGAGTTGGGAATATTTTTTCAGTGGGCCTTAGTCCATAAATGCTTGGCAGTTCTGCATTGAATTCTGTTGAACAGATCACCTTTTGACAGATCAAGTTTTGCTTGAAGAGAAATCCACGGGTAGATTCCTCCAATCTCTTTATATCTATGCAGGCATTACGGTAAGATGGAAATTGCATATAGTTTCATATGCAACCACATTCTTGGGAATTATTTAGATAGCTTTTTAAGGAATAAGATCCCAACAGTAAATATCCTGAGCTTTGCCAATCAACTAAATGAGACTTTCATGGCAGCATTGTGCTTATTCTTCTTACTAAAATTGGGGAGATTTTATTTTTCCTGGAATTGCTGCAATTGTCATCTGCAATGTTTCTAAAAGATTGCTGGATAGATCGAGGCAGGCAATTAATTTTCCCGAGGGACCGCATGAGAAACAGGAGCTGTGCTACATAGCCGAATATAGCCCCCCCCCCTTCACCCCCACCCCCGAAGTTGCTTTGGCATGCATACACATACAAATTTTAAAAAGTAGAAGTTGCCTTCAAAGTAAAAGCGATCCATGCAGGAGCAACCAAAGTGTTGGATGTAATGGCGGGACATAAAATGCTCAGGTCTGATTTAGATTCCTGATGCTAAGGGGAAAATACATTTTAATGGTTATGGTTAAACTTTCACCGTTTTAATTCTAATTTCTGTGGACCATATTTAAGAGGTTCCTAAGGGGGATATGCATAAGTAAACTAATGTGCCTATCATCCCTGACGCATTTTAATTGTGTTCATTTTGCTTGTTCAAATTTCTCATTTTCTTTTGACAAATAAATGTAAAGGAAGGAAGGAAGGAAGGAAGGAAGGAAGGAAGGAAGGAAGGAAGGAAGGAAGGAAGGAAGGAAGGAAGGAAGAAAGAAAGGAAGAAAGAAAGGAAGAAAGAAAGAAAGGAAGGAAGGAAGGAAGAAAGAAGTTATGTGCAAGCTGGTTAGAACGTCCCAAAAGTGTTTTTTCAAGAGACAACTGGACTTTCTTTGTTTTTCCTTGAAGACGTTTCACTTCTTACCCAAAAAACTTTTTCAGGTCTACAAAAAAGAAAAACAAAAGGACACCACTTGCCTCTTGAAAAAGCACCTTTGGGACAACCATGACCTGGATCCAAGATCCCTAAATTGACCCCAACCTCGGTCGCACCTGTTCAAAACCGGGCTGCAGAAGAGATGGGCAGCATGCACGTGTGAAACTCCACTCACATGAGCGGAGGCCACTAGCGCTCACATGTGAAGCTCTCTTTGCGTGAGTGGAGCTTCGCACACGAACGCATGTGCAAAGCTCCCGAGTACAAGCACCCTCCTCTCGTGCGGGAAGCTCCATTCCTGCAAGTGGAGAGCTTGCACATTCCCTTCACTCAAATGGAGCTGTGTGCACCATGCACCTGCCACTCACACACCTCCCCATCCCGCCGAGCCAGTCCAATCCAGTCCAGTCCAGTCCACCAAGATGGGAAGGGTGGAGATTGCTGAACTGGATGACTGAGAATCTCCATTGACACTGATCAGACCTTTGTGTGATGATCTGGGACAAGGCACGAAGATCACACAACCAGCTGAGAGTTCAAGATCCCCTTTAATGCTCCAAATTTCCCCCCAAACGTTCCTACATTCTTGACAAGTCCCAGAGAAAAACAAAAGAACAGTGAAAGGAGTCCGCGAAACAAGGAACAAACAATGAGTCCTCAAACGTCAGGGACAAGGTACCGAGTCCATGAAGTCAGGAAGAAGGCACTGAGTCCACAAGTAAGGAAGAAGCAAGCAGTCCTGCAAACTCCAAATGTCTGTGCCGGCACACCAAACTCTACAAATTCAGTGTTTGCTCCCGACCAATGCCCCTCCTTAAATCTCAGTCCCCAGGTGTGCCTTGTGAAGAGGTGTGGGGCATTCTCCTCTTGAGTCGTCATGTTGGCCTGCGCTGTTCCTGCCTTCTCTCCACTCTCCGTGCTCGGGGATCAGGAGGGGGCTGTGCTTGCTTATCGCCTGAGCTCTGCCATTCCTCATGTCCACTGCTTGCCCTTTCTCAGTCATCCTGTCCCCCTTCCTCTCTGCTAACAAGCCATCCCAATCCTGAGGGGCCCTGGGCTGCCTCGGCCTGCTCCTCCCCACATTCCTCTGAAACCAACAAAGCCACTGCCTCGATCTCCATTAGCTCCAGCTCCGGCTCGTCTTTGTCCACAGATTCAGGCTCCGACGGGGGGGGGGGCAACGACACTTTGCTTAGGAAGACTCAGTAAAGCAACTCAGATGCTTTAGGATAGAATGCGATGCCTACAACGATTCCCCCAACTTTTCAAAGCATCAAATAATTTCCACGGCTGGCTCATGGTTGCTGTTATATCTCTTGCTTGGCTGCAGCCGGGTTGACTAAAAATGGAAGCTTCTCTCTCTCTCTCTCTCTCTCTCTGTGTGTGTGTGTGTGTGTGTGTGTGTGTGTGTGAGCGCGAAATAAATAGCGTGAGTCAGTGTTTCTGCTTAGTCTGAAAAATAAGATCCACTTCTCCAAGGCTGTGGGCTCCAGCATGGCAGTGTGAGAGCAACAAAAGGTTTATAAGCCGACCCAGTTTTCATTCAGAAAATATTAGTAGAGTTGGGGTTTGTTTTTTGGGGGGTTTTTTTTGGCCAACTCTTCCTGTAAGACAGGAATACAGGTAGTCTTCAACGTAACAACAGTTCACTTGGTGACTGTTTGAAGTTACAACGGCACCGAAAAAAGTGATTGATGATCATTTTTCACACTTACGACCAGCGGTGGGTTTCCAATGTACTTATCACTGGTTTGCTGTGCGTGCGCATGCTCGCTTAGTGCGCACCTTCTGTGGATGTGCCCATCCTTTCACACATGTACTCATCCTTCCATGCATGCACTTTGCTCGCTTGTGCGCCTTCTGCACATGCACCCAGCCTCAAAAATGTCTCAAATAGGATGGCATAGACCCAGGGTAGGTGGACGGGTCCACCCGCAATCTCTGCTACCGGTTTACCCGAACCGGTACGAACTGGTTGAATACCACTTCTGCTTACAACTGTTGCAAGCATCCTCACGGGCATGTGAATGCAACTTGAACACTCGGCAACCAACTCATTTATTTATGACTGTTGCTGTGTCTCGGGATCCTGTGATTGTCATTTGTGTCCTTCTCATAAGCAAAGTCAATGGGAAAGCCAGCTTCACCTAACAATCATGTTACTAGCTTAACAACTGCAGTGATTCATTTAACGACTGTGGTAAGAAAGGTTGTAAAATGGGGCAAAATTCACAAACCTTTCACTTAGTAACAGAAATTTTGGGCTCAATTGTGGTCCCTTCCAATTCTATTCTATTCTATTCTATTCTATTCTATTCTATTCTGTTCTGTTCTGTTCTGTTCTGTTCTGTTCTGTTCTGTTCTGTTCTGTTCTGTTCTGTTCTATGCTATGCTGTTCCGTTCCGTTCCATTCCATTCCATTCTATTCTATTCTATTGTCACTAAATGAATGGTCATAAGTCGAGTACCACCTGTATTTCCTTCTTATAATTCTTTCTGGGCCAAAAAATTAGATGTTTCTATGCAGCTTGTTCCACATTCAGGGGGAGTTACATTGGTGCCTGTCAACAGAGCAGAAAGTTGACTTGGAGGATTCTTCTAGAATAGAATAGAATAGAATTTTTTATTGGCCAAGTATGATTAGACACACAAGGAATTTGTCTTGGTGCATATGCTCTCAGTGTACATAAAAGAAAAGATACCTTCATCAAGGTACAACATTTACAACACAAATGATGGTCAATATATCAATATAAATCATAAGGATTGCCAGCAACAAGTTATAGTCATACAGTCATAAGTGGAAAGAGATTGGTGATGGGAACTATGAGAAGATTAATAGTAGTGCAGATTCAGTAAATAGTCTGACAGTGTTGAGGGAATTATTTGTTTAGCAGAGTGATGGCCTTCGGGAAAAACCTGTTCTTGTGTCTAGTTGTTCTGGTGTGCAGTGCTCTATAGCGTCGTTTTGAGGGTAGGAGTTGAAACAGTTTATGTCCAGGATGTGAGGGATCTGTAAATATTTTCACGGCCCTCTTCTTGATTCGTGCAGTATACAGGTCCTCAATGGAAGGCAGGTTGGTAGCAATTATTTTTTCTGCAGTTCTAATTATCCTCTGAAGTCTGTGTTTTTCTTGTTGGGTTGCAGAACCGAACCAGACAGTTATAGAGGTGCAAATGACAGACTCAATAATTCCTCTGTAGAACTGGATCAGCAGCTCCTTGGGCAGTTTGAGCTTTCTGAGTTGGCACAGAAAGAACATTCTTTGTTGTCCTTTTTTGATGATGTTTTTGATGTTAGCTGTCCATTTTAGATCTTGCGATATGATAGAACCTAGAAATTTAAAGGTTTCTACTGTTGATACTGTGTTGTCTAATATTGTGAGAGGTGGAAGTATGGAAGGGTTTCTCCTAAAGTCTACCACCATTTCTACAGTTTTGAGTGTGTTCAGTTCCAGATTGTTTTGGTTGCACCACAAGGCTAGTCGTTCGACCTCTCGTTTATATGCGGATTCGTCATTGTCTCGAATGAGACCGATCACTGTTGTGTCATCTGCGAACTTCAGTAGCTTAACAGATGGATCGTTGGAGATGTAGTCATTGGTATACAGAGAGAAGAGAAGTGGGGAGAGCACACAGCCTTGGGGGCTATGTACAAATATTTGATGTGATCTTGTTTAGCTTCACCTGCTGCTTCCTGTTTGTTAGGAAGCTTGTGATCCACTTACAAGTCTGATCCGGTACCTGTAGCAAATGGGAGTAGCAAATGGATGAGCAGAAAATAGCTTGCTCTGCACACAGGAGGCTATAAAACGTACAGTGCTGTGATTCTAGAATGGGTGTCAGCTGACAATAGGTTTATTTGGGAGTAAAATCAGGAGTCTGAATGTCTTAGGAAGTTAAATTCCACAGTGAAAAAGTCATAATGTGATTTTTTTTTTGGTGGGGGGGAAATCAGTGGTGGGTTTCAAAAATTTTTACTACCGGTTCTGTGGGTGTGGCTTGATGGGTGTGGCATGGCTTGGTGGGCGTGGCTTGGTGGGCATGGCAGGGGAAGGATACTGTAATAGCTCTATTCCCTCTCCAATCCAGGGGAAGGTTACTGCAAAATCCCCATTTCCTCCCGATTAGCTGGGACTTGGGAGGCAAAGAATAGATGGGGGCGGGGCCAGTCAGAATTTTGATTACCGGTTCTCTGAACTACTCAAAATTTCCGCTACCGGTTCTCCAGAACTGGTCAGAACCTGCTGAAACCCACCTCTGGAGGGGATGTCTGTCTGAGTATACAGACAGAAGATCATCAATCTAGCAGCCATTTCTTATACAGGTAGTCCTTGACTTACAACCATTTGTTTAGTGACCATTCAACATTGCAAGGGCATTGAAAAACATGACTTACGACCGGTCCTCACATGTATGACCATCCCAGCCTTCCTAGAGTCACATTATTAAAAATTAGGTGTTGGTCAACTAGACAGTATTTACAGTGGTGGCAGCATTTTGGGGTCATGTGATCAGCATCTGGGACTTTCCCAATCAGCCTCTGACAGGCAAAGCAAACGAGGGGAGTTGGATTCGCTTAACGACTACGTGATTCACTTAACAACTGCAGTGATTCACTTAAACCCCCGTGGCAAAAAAAAATAAATCTAAAATTGGGCACGACTCGTTTAACAACTTAAACTTAGCAATGGAAATTCTGGTCCCAAATGTGGTGGTAAGTCGAGGACTTTGTCTATTTACATACAGGTAATCCTCAATTTTCAACAGTTCATTTAGTGACCATTCAAAGTTACAATGGAAGTAAAAAATAACAAAACACAATTATGACCATTGCCGCATCTCCATGTTCACGTGATCGAAATTCAGACACTTGGCAAGTGCGTCACATTTATGACAGTTGATCCCAGGGATCATGTGATCACATTTTTTGGGACCCTCTGGTAACCAAAGTCCATGGGGAAGCTGGATTCACTTAGCAATCATGTTACTAACTTAACAACTGCAGTGATTCACTTAACAACTGGGACAAGAAAGGTCATGACACAGTGTGTGCATGTGCAAAACTCACTTCACAACTGTCTTCCCTTAGAAATTTTGGGCTCAGTGGGCTCAGTTGTGAGTTGTAAGTCGAGGACCACCGGTATATATTTGGGCATCTTTTCATCCTGATTTACCAGGACAATCAAACTCTCAATGGACAATGGGCAACCAGAGAATTATGGGATGTATTAAGTCTGGTGTCCGATACCAGGAAGAGTCCAGTCAGGAACTGCTTTTACAACTTTATTAACCAACGGAATAACAACAAGAGAACTCTGACTAAAGAACTAGGAAACCCTTGACAGCTCTTATATACCGGCTGCCAGAGGGGCTGCACCAATGACAGGGCTCCAAATCTCCCGCCTTTCTTGTGGCGCGTCTCATCCAATCAGCGGACACCTGGCTGTTGCCAGGCTAGAGACGCGTCGTAACTCTGAGGACTTTACACCCTTCCCCTCCTGGACCGCGCATGCGTAATCGGCCAAGTATGTAGGCCGACGTCGGCTCCACCCAGATCTTCTTAGTGCAGGGGCGGTAGCTGCCGGAGGAGGAGGAGGAGGAGTGGCTGAGTCCTCTGATACTTCTGCTGGGAACGACAACTCCACCCCTAAAGGAGGCCTGGCCCACGCGGGAACTTCAGAAACTTCAGGTACGTTTCTCGACGAGATCGATCCGCGTCTTGAGGGTTGGAGTCCCTCCCCGGCCTGCAAATCCGGAAGGCCGGGTTCCCGGAACGGGCCGGCATGGTCGTGGTTTCCTTCCAGGGCTGGTGGCCTGGGAAGTGGAGCTGGAGCGGCCATCTCCGAGGTTCCGGGGTAGTCCTGGTCATAGATGGGCCCCTCCGTGCTGGCTGTCCGCCGTCTGAGTTGGTTTATATGGCGGCGCCACTCTCGTCCATCGGCCAGCCGGACCCTGTAGGAATAGGGCCCGGTTATTTGTATAATGGTGCCTGGCACCCACTTGGGTGATGACCCAAAGTTCCGGATAAACACGGTGTCCCCTCCTTTGAACCCCCTAGTTATGATTGAATTGTCTGGCCCCCGCTCTGTGTCATATTGGGGGTGTAGCCTATCCAGAGTCGTCCGCAACCGCCTCCCCATCAGTAACTCGGCCGGGCTGAGGTTGGTGACCGGGCACGGTGTCGAGTGTTGTGCCAGCAGGTACCGGCAGATCTTGTTATGCCAATTCGTGGGTCCCATGTGACCCAACGCCTCCTTGGCCGATCTAACGGCCCGTTCTGCCCGGCCATTCGCCGCCGGGTGGAACGGCGCTGGTGCATGGCGAATGCCATGCTTGGCCAAGAACATCTGGAAGGGTGCCGATGCGGTGGGGCCCGTTATCGGTAACCACAAGGTCTGGTAGCCCATGGGTCACGAACAATCGTTCAAGCACCCTAATGGTGGCTTCCGCGGTGGTAGATGACATGTGCCAACTCCACCCACTTGGAGTAGGCGTCAACTACCACCAAAATTGACTGCCCTAAATATGGTCCCGCGTAATCCAGGTGGATTCGAGACCAGGGTGAGTGGGGGCCTCCCATTCCCTGACGGGTACAGCTGAGGCGCTGCCCGTGATTGCTGGCAGCTCAGACACCCAGCCACACATCGCTCGATGTCCTGGTCTACCTTGGCCACCACACATAACTACGGGCCAAAGCCTTCATTCTAACAATCCCCGGGTGGGCTTCGTGGAGCGTTGTAAGAACGCTCCCCCTTAGCTCTTGTGGGACTACTATCCTATTCCCCCACAGGAGACAGCCTTTTAATGCTGACAGCTCATGTTGTCTGCGCCGGAACGGAAGGAATTCTTCTGGAACCGGGTCCCTTGGCCACCCCCTGCGCACCCAGTCCAGAACCTGGGACAGGATCCGGTCTGAGGCAGAGTGGTGCGCAATATCTGAAGAGGATATTGGGGACTGCCATTCATCAATGAGCAAGACTAGCTCTGCAGGTGCTGGGTCTTCAACAGGGGTAGGTAGAGGGCACCGGCTCAGGGCATCAGCATGCCCGATCGCCTTCCCCGGCCGATAGAGTAGCTTGTAATTGTAGGCGGCCAGAAACTCCACCCAGCGTGACATTCTTGGGGATAGGATTTGAGGGGACTGTTTGTTCCCGGCCAGCAGGCCAAGGAGCGGCTTATGGTCTGTAATCAGTGAAAAAAAACGGCCATAAATATAGTGGTGGAATCTTTTGATTCCTGCCACGGCCGCAAGAGCCTCTTTGTCCAATTGACTATAATTCCGCTCAGGCGCCGAGAGCGTCCTGGAATAATAGGCAATTGGCGCCTCAGCTCCGCCAGGCAGAACATGGCTCAGGACCGCGCCGATGCCAAAAGGGGAGGCATCACACGTCAGGGTGACCGGTAGGCGCGGATCATACTGGACAAGAACTGCCTGGGAGGTGAGGAGGCTCTTGACAGCCTCGAAAGAGGCAGCTGCCTCCTTCCCCCAACACCACGGCGTGCTAGCTGACAGCAACTTGTGCAGGGGCTCCGCAAGGGAGGCTTTATGCGGCAAGAAAACGGCATAAAAGTTTAGGAGCCCCAAAAAGGCCTGGAGCTCCGTTTTATTCATGGGGACAGGGGCCCCACGTATAGCTTCAATCTTCGAAGGGGTAGGGTGAATCCCCCGAGAGTCCAACAGGAATCCCAGGAACTCCACCTGAGAGACCCCTATCTGACACTTCTGCCTCTTAAGCCTCAACCCAGCGGTCCGAAACCGGGACAAGACGGCCCTCAACTTCGCGGCCAGGTCCTCAGGACTGACAGCGGAAATGAGGACATCGTCAAAATAAGGGACGACGCCCTCTAATCCTTGTAGCAACCTCTCCATTAAACACTGGAACAACCCGGGGGCTACACTGACGCCGAACTGGAGTCGGTTACACTTAAACGCCCCCCGGTGCGTAACAATGGTCTGTGCCAGCGCCGTGGCATCGTCCACCGGCAACTGCTGGTAGGCCTGCGCCAAGTCAAGCTTGGCGAAGATAGAGCCCTGTCCCAGGGAGTGGAGCAGATGCTGCACCACCGGGACAGGGTATGGGTTCGCCTGCAGCGCCTTGTTAATCGTGCCCTTGTAATCTGCACATATTCTAAGTGAGCCGTCCTGTTTAAGGGAGAGAACAATAGGGGTCTCCCATGGGGAATAATCCACTGGCTCAATGACCCCTTGAGAGAGGAGTTTATCCAACTCCAAGTCGACCTTATGCCTCAATGCGAGGGGCACCCTTCTAGACTTCAAAAGGATAGGTGCAATGCTGGGATCCAGGTTAAACGAAACCGGGGAACCCGTATATCTCCCCAGCTGATCACTAAATACATCGGCGAATTCCCGGGTGATGCCTTCCCAAGAACAGGGGGTGGTGGAGTGGACCCCTAGGACATCAAGTTTGAGGGCATCAAACCAATCCAACCCCAAAAGAGTGGGCAGGCGCCCTCTAACCACAACGAGAGGCAAATACCCCGAGAACTCCCCATGGCGAATATGGAACTTGTAGCACCCCAAAACCGGAATAGCCCCCCCCTGATAATCATTTAGGGTGATGGGGCATGGCCACAATTGAGATTTTGAGAAATTTGGCAAAAGTCGTTTGACGGTGGACCAAGAAATTAAGGACTTGGAGGACCCAGTGTCCACTTCCATCTTGCAAGGAGAGCCTTCCAGATTTACCGTGAGGTAAATCTTATTATCATGAGGGGCCGCCGATGCATGGCCAACGGTAAAACAGTCTTCCCGGCGGGAGGCGGTCTTCCAAGTCATCTTCTTACGGGTGGCAGGTTCCGCAGGAGGGTCAGAAACCGGCAATGCGGCCCGGCAGACGCGGGCGAGATGGCCCTTCTTCCCACACCGGCGGCAAGTGGCAGCCTTGAAACGGCAATCAGATCTGCCGTGGCTCCCTCCGCATCCCAAACAACCAGCGGGGGACGGTTTGGGCAGAGGCCACCCTTTCTTGGAAGTGGCCTTAAGACGGCGAACACTGCTGTCATCATCAGAGGAATCTGATGGGTCCGAAGCGACCTGAAGGACAGCTGAGCCTTTCCCGGAAATAGCGGGGGAAGGTTGGAATTTATGGATCTCCATCGCAGACTTCTCAGCCATCTCAGCTGCTCGGGCTTCATCAATTGCCGCGGCCAAAGTCACATCTGTGCGCGCCAGCAGCCGCCTTTGCAACCGCAGGTCGGCAACACCGCTCACCAGCTGCTCCAGGAGGGCCTCGTCTAGATCGTGGAACTCGCACTCTAAGGTGGCCGTGCGCAAAGAAGCCATATAGGCGTTAATCGATTCGCCAGGTTGCTGAAACCTTCGCCGAAACGCGTGCCTTCGGGCAAAACGGGAGGGAGTGGGGGAGTAGTGGCTCCGCAGCTTGCCTAGTAGAGTGTCCCAAGGCACCTCAAACACAGGAATGGGAGCGGCCAGAGCTCTGGCCGTCCCAAACATGTCTCTTCCACAAAGGCTGAGGAAATAGCCACGCTTCCTTTCAGCTGACAGCTCAGCGTAATCATTTGCCCGCAGGAAACATTCGAAACGGTCGAGGAATGCTTGCCAAGTTTCAGCGTGAGGCTCCAAAGGAGCGAAAAACGGCTGAGTTGCCATCTATGAATTAATTCAATTGCAGGAGACAACCTTGCAGGTCCGACTTGACCCTCGTCGCCAGTATTAAGTCTGGTGTCCGATACCAGGAAGAGTCCAGTCAGGAACTGCTTTTACAACTTTATTAACCAACGGAATAACAACAAGAGAACTCTGACTAAAGAACTAGGAAACCCTTGACAGCTCTTATATACCGGCTGCCAGAGGGGCTGCACCAATGACAGGGCTCCAAATCTCCCGCCTTTCTTGTGGCGCATCTCATCCAATCAGCGGACGCCTGGCTGTTGCCAGGCTAGAGACGCGTCGTAACTCTGAGGACTTTACAGGATGCATGCAAGCAGAAAATAAGAATAATCACCCTTTCCTGTCTGTGACTTTTAGCAACAACCGTTCGGTCACTGTTCCTTCTGAAGACATATTTGGTAGCATCCAGGGGACCTATCTGCAGTGACTTTGTTCAAGACCCCTTTTCATAATTCCTTTGGACAGTTAAATGAGGCTGGGGGTGGGGCACCTTGCGTGTCAATCTGGAGCCTGTTTCTTGGCTGCAGAAGCCTTTCTTGAAGGCCTCTGACAGCAAAATGGAGGCTTGGGGCGATGCGCGTGTCAATACGGAGCCCAGTTCTTGGCTGCTGATGCCTTTCCTGAAGGTCTCTGACAGAGAAACGGGGGCTGGGGGGGGTTTCATGTGTCAATCTGGAGCCCAGTTCTTGGCTGAAGAGGCCTTTCCTGAAGGCCTCTGACAGCAAAATGGAGGCCGGGGATGATCCATGTGTCAATCCGGAGCCCGTTTCTTGGCTACAGAGGCCTTTCCTGAAGGCCTCTGACAGCGAAACGGAGGCCGGGGGGCGATGTGCGTGTCAATATGGAGCCCATTTCTTGGCTGCAGAGGACTTTCCTGAAGACCTCTGACAGCGAAACGGAGGCCGGGGGGCGATGCATGTGTCAATCCGGAGCCCAGTTCTTGGCTGCAGAGGCCTTTCCTGAAGGTCTCTGATGGAGAAACAGAGGCCGGGGGGCGATGTGCGTGTCAATCCGGAGCCCATTTCTTGGCTGCAGAGGCCTTTACTGAAGGCCTCTGACAGTGATACGGAGACCAGAGACGGCATGTAAAAGTGGCAACAAGCGGCTGCAGAAGAAGTGTGCCAGCAGTGTGCTCCTGCTGGGTGGAGCTGTCGGTGCCGCTGCCCGAGGTGAGTCAGTGGAAGACGTCCCCTGCAAATAAGGCTTGGTACCTTTTTTTGCTGGCAAACAAAAATATATAAGACAGGGTCTTATTTTTAGGGAAACACAGTATTTGTGTCCCTCTTGACGTCAAAGCAGGGCTGAAATCTACTTACCTTCCTTACCGGTTTGAAAGTGCTCAGGCGTGTGCGTCACATGCATGCACAGACCCTCTGCTCATGCGCAAACCCTTCTGCACATGCACAGAGGGTAAAAGAAAGGTTACTTCCAGGAGCCTTGCACTGCCATCGCTACCGGTTCTCCGAACTACTGGCCATCATCGCTACCGGCTTGGCCGAACTGGTCTGAACCAGGAGCATTTCACCCCTGTGTCAAACATTTAACGCATTCTTGTGCTGGCGTTGGACAGCTTCTTTTCCCATCTTATTTTGTACACAAACTTTTCCATCAGACGTCGGGTTCTTTATCTTCCTCTTCAGAAAGCCAAAAATAACACAAGCAGTGCTCCTTATACAAAGGAAAGGTTTGCCACAAACGAAACCGGCTTCAGATGAAGCTCGTCAGAGGCTTTGCAAAATTCACCTAGCATTCCGGTGAGCATTTGAAGGTCAGAATTTAAACTTTTAATCAACCATGAACCTGAGCGATCTTAATGCTTCTCGTAGCCCCTACTAGAGCTGTCATTTGTTGTTGACTTTTAAAATAAGGAAACACCCTAGTAGGGCAGGGTTACTTTTAGATATTCCTTTCCACCTATAGGTTAGTTAAATTAGCCTGGAGAATATAGGTAATCCTCGATTTACAACAGTTCATTTAGTGACCATTTAAAGTTACAACAGCACTGGAAAAAAGCGACTTAAGACCATTTTTCACACTTATGATGGTTGCAGCATCCCGATGGACATGTGATTTACATTCGGACGCTTGGCAACTGGTTCATAGAATAGAATAGAATAGAATAGAATAGAATAGAATAGAATAGAATTTTTTATTGGCCAAGTGTGATTGGACACACAAGGAATTTGTCTTTGGTGCATATGCTCTCAGTGTACATAAAAGAAAAGATACATTCATCAAGGTACAACATTTACAACACAAATGATAGTCAATATATCAATATAAATCATAAGGATTGCCAGCAACAAAGTTACAGTCATACAGTCATAAGTGGAAAGAGATTGGTGATGGGAACTATGAGAAGATTAATAGTAGTGCAGACACTATCATAGAATAGAATAGAATTCTTTATTGGCCAAGTGTGATTGGACACACAAGGAATTTGTCTTGGTGCATATGCTCTCAGTGTACATAAAAGTTAGTTTATAGTTATGATAGTGTCCTGACTCAGCTCCTCAAACATGACAAACCCTCTGTATTAAATCAATGATTCCTTTATTAGGAGCGCCAGCAGCCCCTGCAAAAAGTTTCTTTCTCACAGCAGGCTAACAAGTCTGTCAGGCAGGGAGATGAATAGTTGTCTGCCACATCTATTCATCTCCGCCCCCTGCCTTTTATCCCCAGATCTAGGGTGGGGTTTTGCTAGCAGCTGTGGCTCTTCAGTCCCAAGGACCGGCCCATAGATTCCCACTGCTCTCCTCTCCTCTGCCTTCTGCGCATCCGTGCATCAGGCACTGGACCCAGCTGTTCTTCCTCTTCCTCATCAGCTACCTCCAGACCTGGAGGCTATTGACTCTCCATTTCAGGGCTGATGGACAGCCCAGGCTCTGCCTCCGTCTCTATCTCTCTGACAGCTCCATTCCCTCTTCCCCCTCAGAGCTCTCAGGTTGCCTTGATGCTGATCCTGATTCCCATGCCTCCTCCTCCTCTGATTTGGTTGCTGGAGCAGTCAACAGGCCACAATAGATGGCTGCAGGGGTCATGTGATCCTCTTTTGCAACCTTCTGACAAGCAAGGTCAATGGGGAAGCCAGATTCTCTTAACGTCCATGTTAAGAGTGGGTTGGACTAGATGACCTCCAAGATCCCTTCCAACTCTATTATTTTATGGTCTATGTTCTATGAATCATTATTGCTTAAAATTCTATTGGGTAGATGCAGAATCCTATTAGTTTTGCTGTTGTTGCATATTGTCCAAGTTTAAGTTCTTGTTTTCTGCTCCAGATTGTGATCAAGGAAACAGTTCTCTTGGTCTGAATAGAAGACTAATCTTCCCAAGTTCAAACGTTCGTCCTTGAATTACAGAGCTTTACTTCAATCTATCATTCTCACATTACAGACACAACTGATCTCGATGGGCCAATGTCAGAAAGAGAAAAAATATTACTTTGGCATGCTACATTAATAATTTCAGTGCACATCCCCTCGACTAATTGCATTTTTGCTTCCCTTGAATTCCTATCACTGAAGAATAGATTTATTTGTGACACTTCTGCTTTGCTGATTTAAGCCTGCCTTCCAGCTGTTAGATCAGGGGAAATAATTATGCAACTCCATGACAAATAAAGACCAGATTAATCTCTACTTAGTGAACCAACTAGACACAAATATACTCGTCCACCGGCAGGCATGAGGGATGATGACATCCTGTATATATTTTAAATAATCCACAACCTCTTCAAAGTCGAAAAGGAAGTTAAATGCATCCCTTTGCTTTTTATAGCTGGCTAGTTTCACTTTTGAATGGTAAACAATGTGATTAGTGGAGGAATCTTTTCTAGGGTGGAGGGTTTTGGGTGGTCCCCGGGAAATGAATCTGGGAGAGACAACGGGAAAACTGGATGTGAATGAAGGAGAAATTAGGCACTTTTAGAATAAAATTCATGTTTTTCTTTAGCCTTGCATGCCATTTTAAAAGGTCTAAATGAAGTCTATAATTTAATGTATAATAATGATTTACAATTTTAATTTTTCCTTCCTTCCTTCCTTCCTTCCTTCCTTCCTTCCTTCCTTCCTCCCTTCCTCCCTCCCTCCCTCCCTCCCTCCCTCCCCCTGCCTGCAGGTTTTCCCTCTCTGGATTAGAAAATGTAGTTGATTAAGAGTTTATTTGGTTTGCAGCCTAAATCATTTCACTGAATTGATTTGATTTGATTCAAATCCTCCAATTGATTTGAACACATTTGATTTGATGCATCTGATTCACTGATTCTGTCTAAAGAACTTATTCCAATGTGATTTGACTGACTGACTTTCAAATCAAACCTCCAAATCGTTTGTTTTTTTTTTAATGAGAAAATGACTTTCTCTATCACGCTCTGCGGAAGTGAAAGTTGGAAAACCTACAGTGGCCAGACAAAAACAGAAGCAAATGAATTTTCAATAAGAGAAAATATTTGTAGCTCAGATGTCCTTGGTGCTCTCTGAGCTTCATTGTTTGCTTGCAGAGTTTCAATACCCAAACTAGGTAACATCATCAGTGCCCTGTCAGTGCTGGTAGGGGCGGGGTGAAAAAAAAAAGGACCAAAAAAACCACCCCACCCAGATGAGTATAGATCAACTCCAAGATTAACATCAGATCGGGGTGAAATCCAGCAGGTTCTGACAGGTTCTGGAGAACCGGTAGCAGAAATTTTGAGCAGTTCAGAGAACAATTTTGAGCAGTTCAGAGAACTGGTAGTAGAAATTTTGAGCAGTTCAGAGAACTGGTAGTAGAAATTTTGAGCAGTTCAGAGAACAATTTTGAGCAGTTTGGAGAACCAGTAGCAGAAATTTTGAGCAGTTCAGAGAACTGGTAGCAGAAATTTTGAGCAGTTCAGAGAACTGGTAGCAGAAATTTTGAGCAGTTCAGAGAACAATTTTGAGCAGTTTGGAGAACCAGTAGCAGAAATTTTGAGCAGTTCAGAGAACTGGTAGCAGAAATTTTGAGCAGTTCAGAGAACCAGTAGCGGAAATTTTGAGTAGTTTGGAGAACCGGTAGCAGAAATTTTGAGCAGTTCAGAGAACAATTTTGAGCAGTTCAGAGAACTGGTAGTAGAAATTTTGAGCAGTTCAGAGAACTGGTAGTAGAAATTTTGAGCAGTTCAGAGAACAATTTTGAGCAGTTTGGAGAACCAGTAGCAGAAATTTTGAGCAGTTCAGAGAACTGGTAGCAGAAATTTTGAGCAGTTCAGAGAACAATTTTGAGCAGTTTGGAGAACCAGTAGCAGAAATTTTGAGCAGTTCAGAGAACTGGTAGTAGACATTTTGAGCAGTTCAGAGAACTGGTAGCAGAAATTTTGAGTAGTTCGGAGAACCAGCAAATACCACCTCTGACTGGCCCCAGAATGGGGTGGGAATGGAAATTTTGTAGTATCTTACCCTGAAGTGGGGTTGGAATGGATATTTTGCAGTATTCTTCCCCTGCCACGCCCACCAAGCCACACCCATCAAGCCACAGCACACTACGCCCACCAAGCCACGCTCACAGAACTGGTAGTAAAAAAAATTGGATTTCACCACTGCATCAGATCAATAATCAATTAGTAAGCAATACCCCAATCAAGGAACTGCCAAAGAATCCGACAGCAAACAGCCCAATCAAGACCATTCCTACCAATAATGAAAGGCAAGCCACTAGAATATAAACCAGCAGTTCTCAACCTGTGGGTCGCGACCCCATTGGGGGTCGAATGACGATTTGCCAGGGGTCGCCTAAGACCATCGGAAATATGGGAAGTATACTTGCGAGTCGAAGAATCGCGAATTCGGCTTCAGGTGCAATGAATTAAAAAAGAGAGAAATCTTTGCTCTGATGTCTCCCTCTCAAGCCAGCTGCAATCACTCCCAATCGCTAGCCTAATGTGGCTTCAGGCGCGATAAACTTAATAGGGGAGGAGTCTCCGCTTTAATGCCTCCATCCTCAAGGCAATCGCAAGCAGTTCAGATCGCTAGCCAATACGGCTTCAGGCACGATAAATTCAAAAAAGCAGTTTGCCACTTTCCCCCCCCCCTTCTGCTGCTGCTGAGGCACATTGAGATCGCTGCCTAAAAAAATAATAATTTTACGGTTGGGGTCGCCACATCGTGGGGAATTGTATTAAAGGGGTCGCAGCAGTATAAAGGTTGAGAACCACTGATATAAACTGACAGCAAACCTCACTTCTTCCTAGCACTGATGATATTGGAAGTTAGCTCAGTCAGACGCCGCTCTGCGAGATTCATGATCAGTGAAGACATTAGACAGAGCTGAGGGTCTTTCAATGCATCAGTGCCACCAAGGAAGTGTTTAATTG